>NC_084638.1:30921375-30986375 GCF_033978795.1 Nerophis ophidion | reverse complement strand
GATTTTTGAAAACAAGAATGAGACAATAACCCCTTTAATGTCAAGGAGCCTATTGCTTTTAAATCGTAAAAATAAATCAGGGTAGTTTTAAAAACCAATCGGCTGCTTGCTACATCATAGAACATAATATTAAAAAATTTACTTTTGGATTATTGCTTATTGAAAACAAGAATGAGACAATAACCCCTTCAATGTCAAGGAGCATATTGATTTTAAATCATTAAATTAAATCAGGGTGATTTTAAAAACCAATAGGCTGCTTGCTACATCATAGAACAAACATCCATGAAAGTCAAACCCTTTTTTGAAACCATTTGGATTCTTGCTTGATTAAAACAAGAATGAGACAATAACCCCTTTAATGTCAAGGACCCTATTGATTTTAAATCGTAAAAGTATATCAGGGTAATTTTAAAAAACAATAGGCTTCTAACTACATCATGGAACAACATTAAAAAAAAACATTTTGATTATTGCTTAATGAAAAAACAAATTAGACTATAACCCCTTCAATGTCAAGGAGCCTGTTGATTTTAAACCATTAAATTCAATCAGGGTAAATGCTTGCTACATCATAGAACAAATTTTTTTTTAACCCTTTTGGATTATTGCTTAATGAAAACAAGAATGAGACAATATCCCCTTCAATGTCATGGAGCCTATTGATTTTAAATCATTAAATTAAATCAGGGTAATTTTAAAAACCAATAGGCTTCTTGCTACATCATGGAACACCATTTAAAAAAAACATTAGGATTATTGCTTAATGAAAACAAAAATGAGACTATATCCCCTTCAATGTCAAGGAGCCTGTTCATTTTAAATCATTAAATTGATTTTAAATCATAGAATTAAATCAGGGTAATTGTTGTGGTCAGGTGGCTGCAGGGGTCGGAGGCAAAAAGCCAATTAGTTCAATGTCCTTCCAGATGAGAGCAGGTCCTGTGCATTTTGAGCTGACAAGAATCCTATTTCTTTTGAGTGACATAAGCAGGAATAATGGAAGTGGGGTTTTTTTAGTGGTTAAAGAGAGTTAGAATTGTGTGAAAGTGACCTACCGTCCTCGCTGTCGGCCGTCTCCTGTGTCGGGCGGCGGGTGACGGGCGAGCCGCCGCCCCCGCGCCCCCGGAGGGTCCCGGCGCGCCTGCGGGCCTCAACCAGGCCGCCGGCGGCCGCGGGACTCTGCAGGAGTTTGCTCCTCTGCATGGCCACGCTGTAGTCCGGCGGTCTCAGGTGGGGGGGCCTGGGCGGGGGGGTGCCGCTCGGACCCCCCGCCACCACCACGCAGTCTTTCAGGTCCCCCAGAGCCAGACCCTGGTAGCCTGGAGGGGTGGGAGGAGGGGCTCGGTAACGCTCATCCTTGGCGGGGGAGGTGATGCAATAAACTGTATGGATGGAGGCGGGGTTTCCCCAAAAAGAAGAATGAGGGGGCGGGGCAACAGAAGGAAAATAATAAGTGAAATAAAAATGACAACAATACAGTGGGGCAAAAAAGTATTTAGTCAGCCAGCGATTGTGCAAGTTCTCCCACTTCAAATGATGACAGAGGTCTGTCATTTTCATCATAGGTACACTTCAACTGTGAGAGACAGAATGTGGAAAAAAAATCCAGGAATTCACATTGGAGGAATTTTAAAGAATTTATTTGTAAATTATGGTGGAGAATAAGTATTTGGTCAACCATTCAAAGCTCTCACTGATGCATGAAAGATTGCATCAAAATCAAATTACAGCTTGTTATTTATGTCGTTTGATCATTTTCCTCGACTGACGTAGGTAGCATCATCTACAAAGATACAAGTAATTGCTATTGCGACATCTGGTGGACACATTTAGAACAGCTGTTTCTTTCATTCAAAAGTTTCAGGTTAAATTTTCTACCTAGCAAACTCATCCTACGGGCCGGATAAAACGTGTTCGGGTGACACCCTTCGGATAGAGAGAATGGAGAAAGAGAAGCACTTTGGGTACATTTATACCGTATGTGGATAGTCTGCTGACGTCACTGAGGCAAAAGACGTCACATTTGCTCTGCGTTTAAGGCAGGGGAGTCCAAACTGCGGCCCGCCAGCCTCTTCAATTTGGCCTCTGAGAATTTATGAGTTCAACAAAGCATCGCTTTGCAGAGTGCTTTCAAATTCATCTAAAATACCAGGCGGTCTCTGAATGTTACGTATTTGCTGCCATCATGTGGACAATGTGAGGAAATCTGATCAATGACTCTTGAAAGTACTTTTAAATTAGAGCACTGTATTTTACTTATATGACACAATCCAAACAAGCTTCCCTAGTCATGGTGCAAAAAAAAAGGTCACATACAACACAACTTGCTCACTTAACATTGTGGATAATATTAAAAATGTCCAAACACCATACATTTCCCCCCCCCAAATTACACCAATTTAAATCCATTGGAGTGCATGATGAGAAAAATGTAAATCCATGTTTGGCACATTTTAGCTGCTTGATATTTGTGATTGATTACAAAGCTTTAAGAAAGTTGTCACGGAGGTGAACAAGGTAGGAGTCAAACTTTCACATACTCTTGATATTCAATTATATTGATTATATATCCCTCATATAAATATGTACACACAACTCATATATATATATATATATATATATATATATATATATATATATATATATATATATATATATATATATATATATATATATATATATATACATATATATGAATGCATGTGTGTGTTTATGTATATATATGTGTTTATGTATATATATATATATATCTATCTGTGTGTATATATATATATGTAGGTATGTATGTATATATGTGTACATATATCTATGTATGAATGTATATATGTATGTGTATATATATGTATGTTTATGTATATATCTATATGTGTATATATACGTATATGTATGTGTTTCTACATGAATGTATGTGTATACGATATATGTATGTGTATATATACATATATACACATACATGTATGTATATATATGTAAATATGTTTTTATATATATGTATGTGTATATATATGTATATATATATATATGCATGTATATATATATATGTAAATATGTTTCTATATATATGTGTATATATATATGTAAATATGTTTCTATATATATATATATATATATGTATGTATATATATATATATCTATATAAATATGTTTCTATATATATGTATGTGTATATATATGCACATATATATGTATGTATATATATATATGTCTAAATATGTTTCTATATATATGTATGTGTATATATATGTATGTATATATACAGACATACACATATTTATATACATATGTAAACATATATATATATAAATATACACATATGTATACATATATATATATATACATACATATACACACACATATACATATATATACATATATATATATATATTTTTTTTTTAGCCCAACGCAGGCCCCAAAGTCAAGAAGTTTGGATACACCTAGTTCAAGGTAATAATAATAAAGTGTTATCTAAGAAAACACCTCAGTTAGCACAATGCTAAATATAAGTATGTTTTTATTTACAGTATCAGACAGTATACAAGTTAAACATATACATAGCTGTTAACTACTTAAAACCTGGATTCTTGATTGGGATAAGCCTTTATGCTTTCTGCGTGCTCCTCTTCTTCTTTGCCCCTTTTCCTGTGGAAATTTTGAAATGTTTTTGACAAGTTTTGTTACTGTTCTTCTATTGCACTCAATCTCAACACACAAGCAAGCTAATGTTGCTAACCGAGCAATGATGTTAAACTATAATGTTAGCATTTAGCTCATATAGCTATGCCAGTGTTGCTAACCTTGCATGATGTCAAAATTCAATTTTAGCTTGTAGTTCACAAAGCTATGCAGTGTTACTGACTTAGTGTGATGTTAAAATGTAATATTAGCATGTTGCTCACATACCTATGTTAGTGTTGCCAACTTAGCATGATGTTGAAATGTGATGTTAGCATGTAGCTCATATAGCTATTCTAAAGTTGCTAACCTAGCATGATGATAACACGGAATTTTAGCATGCAGCTGACAAAGCTATGCTAGTGTTACTAACTGAGCCCATCCATCCATCCATCCATTTCTACCGCTTACTAACTGAGCATGATGTTCAAATTTAATATTAGCATGTTGCTCACATACCCATGTTAGTGTTGCCAATCTAGCATGATGTTGAAATGCGATTTTAGCATGTAGCTCTTATAGGTATGCCGGTGTTGCTAACCTAGCATGATGATAAAATGGAATTTTAGCATGCAGTTCAAAAAGCTACGCTAGTGTTGCTAACTTAGCATGATGTTAAAATGTGATGTTAGCATGTAGCTCACAAAGCTCTGCTAGTTTTGCTAACTTAGCATGATGTTAAAATGTAATATTAGCATGTTGCTCACGTACCTATGTTATTGTTGCCAACCTAGCATGATGTTGAAATGTGATGTTAGCATGTGGCTTATATAGCTATGCGAGTGTTGCTAACTTAGCATGGTGTTTAATTATGATATTAGCATGTAGCTCACAAAGCTATGCTAGTGTTGCTAACCTGACATGATGTAAAATATTGATGTTAGCAATTATTTCACATATTTATGATAGTGTTTTTAACCTAGCATGATGTTAAAATGTGATGTTAGCATGTACTTTGCAAAGCTATGCTAGTGTTGTTAACCGAGCATGATGTTAAAATGTAATGTTAGCATGTAGCTCACATATTTATGCTAGTGATTTTACTTGAGCATGATGTTGAAATATAATGTTGGCATGTAGCTCACATAGCTATGCTGATGTTGTTAACCGAGCATGATGGTAAAATGTAATGTTAGCATGTAGCTCACACAGCTCTGCTAATGTTGCTAACCTGACATGATGTTACGATTTGATGTTAGCCAATAGCTTATATATTCATGATAGAGTTGCTAACCTAGCTTGATGTAAAAATGTGATGTTAGCATATACATTACATAGCAATGCTAGTGTTGTTAACCGAGCATGATTTTAAAATATATTGTTGGCATGTAGCTCACATATATATTCTAGTGTTGCTAACTGAGCATGATGGTAAAATGTAATGTTAGCATGTAGCTCACATAGTTATGCTAGTCTTGTTAACCGAGCATGATGTTAAAATGGAATTTTAGCATGTAACTCACTTAGCCATGCTAGTGTTGCTAACTTAGCAAGATGTTAAAATGTGATGTTAGCAATGCTGCTATGCTAGGGTTGCAAACCTAGCATGGTGTTGAATGTGATGTTGGCATGGAGCTCATTTAGCTATGCTAGTGTTTAAAACCTAGCAGGGTGTTAAAATGGAATTTTAGCATGTAGCTCACAAAGCAATGCTAGTGTTGCTAACCTAGCATGACGTTCTAACTTAGCATGATGTTAAAATGTGATGTTAACATCTACATTACATAGCTATGCTACTGTTGTTAATCGAGCATGATGGTAAAATGTAATGTTAGCATGTAGCTCACATATCTATGCTAGTGTTGCTAACCTGACATGATGTTAAAATGTGACGTTAGCATGTAGCTCACAAAGCTATGTTAGTGTTACAAACTTAGCATGATGTTCTAATTTAATATTAGCATGTTGGTCACATACCTATGTTATTGTTGCCAACCTAGCATGATGTTGAAATTGATGTTAGTATGTAGCTCATACAGCTGTGCTAGTTTTCCTAACCTAGCATGATGTTAAAATGGAATTTTAGCATGTAGCTCACAAAGCTATGCTAGACTTACTAATTGACCATGATGTTAAAATGTAATATTATCATGTTACTCACTTACCTATGTTAGTGTTGACAACCTAGCATGATGTTGAAATGTGATTTTAGCATGTAGCTCATATAACTATGCGAGTGTTGCTAGCTTAGCATGATGTTCTAACTTAGCATGGTGTTAAATTGTGATATTAGCATGTAGCTCACATAGCTATGCTAGTTTTGCTAACCTGACATGATGTAAAAAAATTGATGTTAGCAAGTAGCTCATATATTTATGATGGTGTTGTTAACCTAGCATGATGTCAAAATGTGATGTTAGTATGTACATTGCATAGCTATGCTAGTGTTGTTAACCGAGCACGATGTTAAAATTTAATGTTAGCATGTAACTCATATAGCTGTGCTAATGTTGTTAACCGAGCATGATGGTAAAATGTAATGTTAGCATGTAGCTCACATAGCTTTGTTAGTGTTGCTAACCTGACATGATGTTAGAATTTTATGTTAGCCAGTAGCTCATATAGTTATTATAGTGTTGCTAACCTAGCATGATGTTAAAATATATTGTTGGCATGTAGCTCACAAATCTATTCTGGTGTTGCTAACCAAGCATGATGGTAAAATGTAATGTTAGCATGTAGCTCACATAGCTATGCTAGACTTGTTAACCGAGCATGATGTTAAAAAGGAATTTTACCATGTAACTCACATAGCCATGCTAGTGTTGCTAACGTAGCAAAATGTTAAAATTTTATGTTAGCAATGTTGCTCACATACCTATGTTAGAGTTGCGAACCTAGCATGGTGTTAAATGTGAAGTTGGCATGGAGCTCATATAGCTATGTTAGTGTTTAAAACCTAGCAGGATGTTAAAATGGAATTTTAGCATGTAGCTCGCAAAGTAATGCTAGTGTTGCTAACTTAGCATGACGTTGTAATTTAGCATGGTGTTAAAATGTGTCTATATATGCTAACGTCATAGCTAGCAATATAGCTATGCTAGTATTGCTAATTGAGCATGATGTTAAAATGTAATGTTAGCATGTAGCTCACATATCTATGTTAGTCTTGCTAACCTGACATGATGTTAAATTGTGACGTTAGCATGTAGCTCATATAGCTATGCTAGTGATGCTAACCTGACATGATGTTAAAAGGTGATTTTAGCATGTAGCTCACATAGCTATGCATGTGTTGCTAACCTGACATGATGTTAAAATGTGATTTTAGCATGTAGCTCACATAGCCATGCTAGTATTGCTAACCTGACATGATGTTAAAATGTGATGTTGGCATGTAGCTCACATAGCTATGCTAGTGTTGCTAACCTGACATGATGTTAAAATGTGATTTTAGCATGTAGCTCACATAGTTATGCTTGTGTTGTAGAGTCCACTCACCTACACACGGTCTGCATCTGTGACATGGTTTCCGGTAAAGGTTTTCCGAACGTCTCCGGCAGCAGCAGACAAAGAAAGGCCCCAAAAATGGCCAACGTTCCCATGAGAATGTAGGGTAGCGCTTGATAATATTGTCCTAAGTGGGAAAGTATTTCATCAAGCGGTCGGCATGAATCCTTTGCGGACCCGGCAATACGACTAACTCACCCAAGTAGATGATGAAGGGGGAGAGGATGGTTCCGATACGAGCGGCCATGGAGCAGAAGCCCATGGCCGTGTTCCGAATGACGGTGGGGAAGAGCTCCGAGGTGACGGTGTACACCACGCAGAACGCAGACGTCACGCCGAATTTCCCCAACATCTCCAGCAGCACGGCCCCCCACTGGAGGTCTGCAAGTTGTTGGCAAATAAGACCACTTCAAGGCCTACTGAAATGAGATGTTCTTATTTAAACGGGGATAGCAGGTCCATTCGATGTGTCATACTTGATCATTTCGCGATATTGCCATATTTTTGCTGAAAGGATTTAGTAGAGAACATCCACGATAAAGTTTGCAACTTTTGGTCGCTAATAGAAAAGCCCTGCCTTTACCGGAAGTAGTGTGCGTTATGTCACGAGTTGCAGGGCTCCACACATATTCACATTGTTTATAATGGGAGCCACCAGCAGTAAGATCAATTCGGACCGAGAAAGCGACAATTTCCCCATTAATTTGAGCGAGGATGAAAGATTCGTGAATTAGGATATCGATAGGGAGGCGTTCGGGTGGCAGCCTGACCAGATCCCCGAACCACCTCATCTGGCTCTTCTCGATGTGGAGGAGCAGCGGGTTTACTTTGAGTTCCTCCCTGATGACAGAGCTTCTCACCCTATTTCTAAGGGAGAGACCCGCCTCCCGTCGTCGGAAACTCATTTCAGCCGCTTGTACCCGTGATCTTGTCTTATCGGTCATATCCCAACGCTCATGACCGTAGGTGAGGATGGGAACGTAGATCAACCGGTAAATTGAGAGCTTTGCCTTCCGGCTCAGCTCCTTTTTCACCACAACGGATCGATACAACGTCTGCATTACTGAAGACGCCGCACCGATCCGCCTGTCCACCTGACAATCCACTCTTCCCTCACTCGTGAACAAGACTCCGAGGTACTTGAACTCCTCCACTCGGGGCAAGATCTCCTCCCCAACCCGGAGATGGCACTCCACCCTTTTCCGGGCGAGAACCATGGACTATCCGTAATAATTATCTCACAATAAAACAGTACATTTGTCAACATAAACAAGTATCAGATAATTATATTTATTACTTAGACCAGGGGTCACCAACGCGGTGCCCGCGGGCACCAGTGAGCTGCCTCTATTTTTAAACTTTATTTATTTACTAGCAAGGTGGTCTCGCTTTGCTCGACATTTTTAATTCTAAGTGAGACAAAACTCAAATAGAATTTGAAAATCCAAGAAAATATTTTAAAGACTTGGTCTTCACTTGTTTAAATAATTTCATTTATTTTTTTACTTTACTTCTTATAACTATCGGAAATACAATTTTAGAGAACAAAATACAACCTTAAAAATGGTTTCAGGATTTTTAAACACGTACACCTTTTTACCTTTTAAATTCCTTCCACTTCTTTCCTGACAATTAAAATCAATGTTAAAGTAAATGTTGTTTTTTTTATCGTAAAGAATATCAAATACATTTTTATTGTATTCTTCATTTTAGTTTCTGTTTTTTCAACGAAGAATATTTGTAAAATATTTTTGCAAACTTATTATGATTAAAATAAAAAAAAATATTCTGGCAAATCTAGAAAATCTGTAAAATCAAATTTAAATCTTATTTCAAAGTCGTTTGAATTTCTTTAAAAAAAATTTGGTGGAAAATTTAGAAGGAATAATGATTTGTCTTTGTTAGAAATATAGCTTGGTCCAATTTGTTATATATTCTAACAAAGTGCAGATTGGATTTTAACCTATTTAAAACATGTCATCAAAATACTAAAATTAATCTTGACGAGGAAAAATTACCAATGATGTTCCATAAATTATTTTTTTTTTTTCAAAAAGATTCGAATTAGCTAATTTTTCTGTCCTTTTTTTTGGTTGAATTTTGAATTTTAAAGAGTCGAAATTGAAGATAAACTGTGTTTCAAAATTTTATTTAATTTTTTCTCCTGTTTTCTCCTCATTTAAACCGTTTAATTAAGTGTTTTTTTCATAATTTATTCCCTACAAAAAACCGTCCGTAAAAGACAAAAAAATGTACGACGGAATGATGGACAGAAATATCCATTTAAAAAAATATACATTTAGATTTATTTATTAAAGGTAAATTGAGCAAATTGGCTATTTCTGGCAATTTATTTAAGTGTGTATCAAACTGGTAGTCATTCGCATTAATCAGTACCCAAGAAGTAGCTCTTGGTTTCAAAAATGTTGGTGACCCCCGACTTGGACATACAAAGTCTCCAAATCAGAGTATGCAGTAACAAACGTGTCCGCATCATTCATCTTATTGCATCGTGAGCTAAATTTTTTTTCGAGATTTTACAACCACTAGTTGTCATCAAAAAAACACATTTCCTAACTACTTTAAAGCATAAATCCTCAGTGTTTTTTCATAGCTCACTAAATAATAAATGTTCGACTCCTGCTGATATCCTATTGGATTGAGTTGGTATCGGCCCATACAAAAGGTTGCGAAGTCAGTATCGTCTAAGTGGAAAAAGTTGAAACGAGGACACTGAAAATATTTCACAAGCACATTTTAAAAAGATAAAATAAAACATGTATTTAAAGCGCATGTTTTTACATCAGGGGTCACCAACGCGGTGTTAGCGGCCACCAGGTAGCCTGTAAGGACCAGATGAGTCGCCCGCTGGCCTGTTCTAAATATAACTCAAATAGCAGCACTTACCAGTGAGCTGCCTCAATTTTTAAACTTTATTTATTTACTAGTAAGCTGGTCTTGCTTTGCTGGACATTTTTAATTCTAAGAGAGACAAAACTCAAATAGAATTTCAAAATCCAAGAAAATATTTTAAAGACTTGTTTAAATAAATTCATTTATTTTTTTACTTTGCTTCCTATAACTTTCAGAAAGACAATTTTAGAGAAAAAATAAAAATAAAAAAGGGTTTTAGGATTTTTAAACAAATATACCTTTTTACCTTTTAAATTGCTTCCTCTTCTTTCCTGACAATTTAAATCCATGTTCAAGTAATTATTTATGTTTTATTGTAAAGAATAATAAATACATTTTAATTGAATTCTTCATTTTAGCTTCTGTTTTTTTGACGA
Organism: Nerophis ophidion; assembly: GCF_033978795.1. Lineage (NCBI taxonomy): Eukaryota > Metazoa > Chordata > Actinopteri > Syngnathiformes > Syngnathidae > Nerophis > Nerophis ophidion. Next base: position 30,975,960 of record NC_084638.1, on the reverse strand, counting down.
AGAATATTTGTGAAATATTTCTTCAAACTTATTATGATTAAAATTTAAAAAAATATATTCTGGCAAATCTAGAAAATCTGTCAAATCAAATTTAAATCTTATTTCATTTTTGTTCTGGACTAGACTTTTATGACAATATCATTTATAACTGTAATTTAAATGAGTTTGGCAGTGATATAGATCCCGATTGCAATCTTTACAATAATATTACCAGAAACTGTGAGTACTACACAGATGAACAATTTAAATGTGTGAATACGGACAAATCATTTACTGTAATACACTTCAATAGCCGAAGCTTGTTTAAAAATCTTGACAATATTACTGAATATTTGAGCCAGTTCAAAAAATTTAGTGTTGTTGCATTCTCAGACGATAACAAGTGCTGTGAAATGAGATTGGATGGTTATGAATTATTCACCACAAACAGAGTTGAAAAAAGGGGAGGAGGAGTTGCACTTTTTGTAAATAAAGATTTAAAATGTTGGAAGATTGAAAGCAAATCTACTGCTATTGCTGGAGTATTTGAATGTATAACTGTAGAAATCGAAGTAGAAAAATCAAAACAAATAAACGTCAGTTGTGTCTATAGAACACCTGGATCATGTTTGGATACATTCAATGAAAAACTTGATTATATATTTAGTAAGTCAAATAAAATCCATATTGTGTGCGGTGATTTTAATATTAATCTTATGAATCCCATGGACAGTACCAAAACAACAGATTTTATAACAGGATTGTACAGTAATAATTTCTTTCCCCTTATAACAAAACCAACCCGAATAACCGTAGACTTTGCCACACTGATCGATAACATTTTCACCAATCAACCGGAGAATCAAATAACAGCAGGATTACTATTTAATGATATAAGCGATCATCTACCTGTATTCAGCATTTTCCACGATTTCTTTGATAGGAGAAAAGATAAAAAAGCTGTCCAATATAGATTTATTAGACATCAAACACACGAAACTATGGCAGCATTCAAGTCTGAGTTATGTGCCCAAGACTGGAGGGAGGTTTATACCTCCACAGACCCGGATGAGGCATATGAAACTTTTCTCAATATTTTCATAAAACTGTACGATAAGCACTGTCCAATTAAAAAACATGTCATTAAAGACAGCACCGTTAAAGACAAACCGTGGATCACAAGAGGAATACTGAAGTCTTGCAAAAAGAAAAATTATCTTTACAGAAGACATTTAAAGTACAGAACCAAAGAAACTGAACACAAATATAAAACGTACAAAAATAAGTTAACACAAATAATAAAGCACTGCAAGCGAACATATTACTGTAACCTATTAGAACAACATAAAAATAGCATCCAGGGTATGTGGAAAGTTTTAAATGGTATCATTAAGAAAAAAAACATGACACATAAGGAACATCCTAGCTATTTTATAGAAAATAATCTAACTATAAATGACCCTAAAGGGATAACTGATGCTTTTAACAATTTTTTTGTAAATGTTGGACCTAATCTAGCAAATGAAATTGTACAGCCTGAAAATAGTGCAAAATTTAATGAACAAACCATTCAAAACAATTTAGAATCGTTTTTTATTTCCCCCGTTAATGAAAGTGAAATCAAAACAATTGTAAATTCTCAGGAAAACAAGAAGTCAACAGACTGCTGTGACTTGGACTTTTCTCTGATCAAGGAAGTTGTTGATTTTATAGCTGTTCCCTTCACTTATATTTGCAATATTTCTTTTATAAAAGGTGTCTTCCCAAAGAAAATGAAAACGGCAAAAGTCATTCCCATCTTCAAAAGTGGAGATAAGCATCAGTTCACAAACTATAGGCCTATTTCTTTACTCTCACAATTTTCAAAAGTCCTTGAAAAATTATTTGTGTCAAGACTCGACAGTTTTATTGATAAGCATCACTTGCTAAGTGAACACCAATACGGTTTTCGATCTAACAGGTCCACTTCCATGGCAGTGATGGAACTAGTTGAGGAGGTAACCACTGCAATTGATAAGAGGGAGTTTGCTGTTGGTGTTTTTATTGATCTGAGCAAGGCCTTTGACACCATTGATCACACATTACTTTTAAACAAAATGCAGAGGTATGGTGTCAGAGGTCTTGCTCATGATTGGTTGAAAAGTTATCTTGGTGGGAGAGAGCAGTATGTGCATATGAACAATGTAGATTCAGACAAAAAGATCATAACACATGGAGTACCCCAAGGTTCTGTACTGGGGCCAAAATTGTTTTTACTGTATATTAATGATATTTCCAAAATACTTAAAAAGCTCAACTGTATTCTTTTTGCTGATGATACAAGTCTGTACTGTTCTGGGCAAGACCTTGACCAACTCCTAGAGACTGTAGAGATTGAACTCCACATACTAAAGCAATGGTTTGATGCCAATAAATTATCAATCAACCTAAATAAAACTAAATATATAATTTTTGGAAATAGGAAAAATAACATACAGCGCCATATAAGAATTGATGATATGGAGATAGAAAGGGTGTATTCAATAAAATTTTTGGGAATATATATAGATGATAAATTAAATTGGAAACTGTACATAAATATACTTAAGACAAAGATGGCAAAAAATATTGCTATGTTACATAAAATTAAAAACTCTGTGAATCAAAAGGCTCTTATCATGTTATATAATTCTTTCATACTCCCATATCTTAACTATTGTGTTGAAATCTGGGGAAACAATTACAAATCAAACATCAACTCTATATTTTTACTTCAAAAGAAAGCGATTAGAATTGTAACTTATGCGAATTATCATGACCATACCAATGCTCTGTTCATTAAATTAAAAACATTAAAACTGCACGATCTTGTTGACCTCAATACTACTATTGTGGCTTTTAAAGCTCATAACCACATGCTGCCTGGATGTTTACAAGTGAGATTTAAACCTAGAGAGAATCCCTATGACCTCAGAGGTTCAGCTTTCTTTCAGAAAGCAAAAATAAGAACAAGCTTAAAAAGTAGATGTGTTTCTGTTAGAGGAGTTCAACTGTGGAACAGCTTGGATGATTCCTTCAAATGTTCCACTTCCATTCACACATTTAAAAAACACTTTAAGACCAATGTCTTGAAAAAATATATCACTCTTGAATTAACATTGTAGTTAATACTACGATTAATGTTAATTAAAAATTAAACATGAGATATAAATAATAATAGAAGTACAATTGTTTGTGTATATTGTATATATAATTAGTGCAAAGGTCTTATATGTACACAGGGATATTTCACATGCCTGTACTGTGTATACAATTGAACTACGTTCATGTTGTTTATGATGTTGTTTATAATGTTGTTTAAAATGTGTATTTATAATATGTTGTGCAAAGGACTTTTTATAACTTTCGGAAGTTTATTTTGTACTTGAATTTGTTTATAGGGTTAGGCGCAATAAGTGTTTAACTTCAGCCTAAACCCTTTCGGTCTGTAACATTTTTCATTTTCAATCTATGAATGTACAACTTTTTATTTTCAATCTATGAATGTACAACTGTTTTTTTTGCTTTGTTGACCATTGACCGAAGAACAATAAACTTGAAAAGCTAGAAGAAATAATGATTTGTCTTTGTTAGAAATATATCTTGGTCCAAGTTGTTACATATTCTAGCAAAGTGCAGATTGGATTTTAACCTATTTAAAACATGTCATTAAAATTCTAAAATTAATCTTAATCAGGAAAAATTTCTAATGATGTTCCATAAATTATTTTTTTAATTTTTTTCAAAAAGATTCGAATTAGCTGGTTTTTCCCTTCTTTTTTTTCGGTCGAATTTAGAATTTTAAAGACTCGAAATTGAAGAGAAACTATGTTTCAAAATTTAATTTTAATTTTCTTCGTGTTTTCTCCTCTTTTAAACCGTTCAATTAAGTGTTTTTTCCATCATTTATTCTCTAGAAAAAACCTTCCGTAGAAGGAAAAAAAATGTACGATGGAATGACGGACAGAAATACCTATTTTTTAATAACATAGAGTTAAAGGTAAATTGAGCAAATTGGCTATTTCTGGCAATTTATTTAAGTGCGTATCAAACTGGTAGCCCTTCGCATTAATCAGTACCCAAGAAGTAGCTCTTGGTTTCAAACAAGTTGGTGACCCCTGTTTTACAGTGTCAATAGAGTAAAGCGCGTGAAAATAGAAATAAGCAAGCTATGATTTTATTTGTTAATACGCAACACACTGTATGGCATTACTTTAATTGGGAAAGTGGCCCCAAGTGCTGTCATATTTACTCTACTTGTATTTTTGATGATCATATATTCATGAAGAATGCTGTGGTCGTCTCTGTGTTGCGGACCTGATGCAAGTGCAGTACTGGCATCGACCAGCAGAGTGTGCTGTTGATTCAGGCGGCACTCCTTTGCTGTCTGTTTGACTCTACCAGTTTTAGTTCAGTTAAAGTACCAATGATTGTCACACGCACACTAGGTGTAGGGATGTCCCGATCCAGGTTTTTGCACTCCCGATCCGATACCGATATTGTTTTTGCACTTCCGATCCGATACTGGCCTATCCGAGCATGTATTAAAGTTTACAGTTATTTAGCCTACTTAGTTGTCAGATTCATGTTGAAAAGGGTTTTAGTACTCTTGATAACAACTAGCCAGCTGAATTAGGTGAGTTTGAATAATACACAATGGTTGGTGTTCAAGGATAAACACAAAATAGAAAAATGTATACATGACAAACAGAAATGGGATCATTGAACAGTAAAAAAGTGAACAGTATAAAGTGCAAATAATGCTGTAAACATTAAAAAAAGCAAAACACACAAACAACCTGAGTGGGATAAAATGTCTATAACTCAGCATCAATACTTGCTCTTGAACAAGTGTAAACTTAAAAAAAACAAATAAATAAACTATCTACACACTCCTTTCAATTGTTTGCCCCAGTCAGGGGGGCAAACAATTGAAGTCCAAGCATAATGGGGAGATTCTTTCTAACAAAGACGAGCACTTCAAGATGCTCAGGTGTCAGCCTGCTCCAGCGTTCATCAATGATGAGTGAGGCTGTGCTAAAAAGCCTCTCACTCTAAAGCAAAGGTGTCAAACTCAAATACAGAGTGGGCCAAAATTCTAAACTGAACAAAGCCGCCGGCCAAAGTTGAACAACTTAACCTTTTAATAGGGACCCAAAATCAATATTCGATTTTGCATTGAATATTGAACAAGCAAGGCTTATATAACTTTATACTGACATGCAAAATCGAGGTTTGTTGGTAGCGGGGGTGTATATTGTAGTGTCCCGGAAGAGTTAGTGCTGCAAGGGATTTGGGGTATTTGTTCTGTTGTGTTGATGTTGTGTTACAGTGCGGATGTTCTCCCGAAAAGTGTTTGTCATTCTTGTTTGGTGTGGGGTCACAGTGTGGTGCATATTCGTAACAGTGTTAAAGTTGTTTATAAGGCCAGCCTCAGTGTGACCTGTATGGCTGTTGACCAAGTATGCCTTGCATTCACTTGTGTATGTGTGTAGAATCCGCATATATTATGTGACTGGGCCGGCACTCTGATTGTATGGCGGAAAAGCGGACATGACAATAGGTTGTAGAGGACGCTAAAAGCAGTACCTTTAAGGCACGCCGCTGATATTGTTGTCCGAGTGGAAATCGGGAGAAATTCAGGGGAAGGCTTGCCCCGGTAGATTTTCGGGCGGGGCGGCACTGAAATTCGGGAGTCTCCTGGAAAAATCGTGAGGGTTGGCAAGTATTAGAATTAGCGGTGAATGCACCGCCGCTGTATAATACCGGCGGGCCAGCTCTAATGTTAATTTGATATTGTCTCAAGGGCCAAAATAAATTACATGGCAGGCCAAATTTGGCCCGCGGGCCAAAGTTTGACACCCATGTTCTAAAGAGTCATTAAAATGTCTTACAACTTTACCACCACGCTTGACTTTATCGTGGCATGTTTTGCACTCCACCTCTTCATCTTTTTCGTTTTGTAGGGTAAAATAATCCCACACAGGTGACATTTTTACCGTAACTTATAATACACATGGCCGTCTTAACGGTTAGAACACAGACCTGTGGATGTGTTGAAGGTGTGCTGGAAAATGCGGAACGGAGCTGAGGGAGCAGCAGAAGAGTGGAATGTATTATTTAAATCGGTGCGTTGGAAAACACGGACAGGATTTAAAAAAAAAAAAAAAACTGGATCTGGATCGGCATTTTCCCATGCTCTCCCGATACGCATTTTTTGGCAAATATCGGCGGCCGATCCGGTCCAAATATCGGATCGGGACAACCCTTACTAGGTGTGGTGAAATGTGTCTTCTGCATTTGACCCATCCCCTTGTTCACCAACTGGGAGGTGAGGGGAGAAGTGAGCAGCAGCGGTGGCCGCGCCTGGGAGTCCTTTTTGGATGATTTAACCCCCAATTCCAACCCTTGATGCTGAGTGCCAAGCAGGGAGATAATGGGTCCCATTTTTATAGTCTTTGGTATGACTCGGCTGGGGTTTGAACTCACGACCTGCCGACCTCAGGGAGGACACTCTAACCACTTAACAGGACTACATGGCTGCCTGACTGCTAATCAGCTGTTGTGCTCCTTGACAGGAAGTCACCTGTCCTTACCTATGGGAATGAGGTGGACGCACAGGATCATGACTCCGCCCACCAGCAGCGTGGTGGACTGGCACAGGCGGCGGTAGCAGAAGTGCAGCAGCAGGAGGGCGATGAGGTACGCCGGCACCTCCGTCACCGCCGACAGGAAGCAGTTCAGGTAGGGGTCGCCGTGCAGGTTGGAGGTGTTGAGGATCAAGGCGTAGTAACTGAGGGTGATGACGAACCTGCGGGAAAAGGCATCATATGAAAATATGATGCCAGTTTTAGAATATTACCATCATGCAGTTTTCGTTTCAGTGAGTAAGCTAACCTAGCATGATTTCAAACCGTAATGTTAGCAGGTAACTCCCATATCTATGCTAGTGTTGCTAACCTAGCGTGATGTCGAAATGTAATATTAGCATGTAGCTCACATATATTTGCTTGTTTTGCTAACCTAGCATGATTTGAAAATGTAATGTTAGCAGGTAGCGCACATAGCTTTGTTAGTGTTGCTAACCTAGCGTGACGTTAAAATGTAATGTTAGCACGGAGCTCACATATGTATGCCTGTGTTGCTAACCTAGCATGATTTGAAAATGTAATGTTAGCATGTAGCTCACATTTCTACGGTAGTGTTGCTAACCTAGCATGATTTGGAAAGGTAATGTTAGCATGTTTGCTCACATAGTAATGCTAGTGTTGCTAACCTAGCATGATTTGAAAATGTAATGTTAACATGTTTGCTCACATACCTATGCTAGTGTTGCTAACCTAGCGTGATGTTGAAATGGAATGTTTGCATGTAGCTCACATATATTTGCAAGTGTTTCTAACTTGCATGTTGTTACCATTTGATGTTAGCATGCCGGTCACATAGCAATGCTACTGTTCCTAACTTAGCATGATTTGAAAATGGAATGTTATCATGTAGCTCACATATCTATGCTAGTGTTGCTAACCTAGCATGATGTTAAAATGTAATGTCAGCAGGAAGCTCACATATATTTGCTAGTGTTCCTAACTTGCATGTTGTTAACATTTAATGTTAGCATGCCGCTCACATAGCTATGATCATGTTGCTAACCGTAGCGTGATGTTAAAATGTAATGTTAGCATGGAGATCACATATCTATGCCGGTGTTGCTAACATAGCGTGATGTTACAATGCAATGTTAGCATGGAGCTCACATATCTATGCTAGTGTTGCTAACCTATCACGATGTTAATAAGTAATGTTAGCAGGGAGCTCACATGTCTTTGCTATTGTTGCTAACCCAGCATGATGTCAAAATTGAATTTTAGCATATAGCCCACATAGCCATGTTAGTGTTGCTAACCTAGCATGATGCTAAAAATGTAATGTTAGCATGTAGCTCACATATATTTGCTAGTGTTTCTAACCTAGCATGTTGTTAACTTTTAATTTTAGCACGTAGCTCACATAGCTACTCCAGTGTTGCTAACCTAACGTGACGTTAAAATTGAACTTTAGCATGTAGCTCACATAGCCATGGTAATGTTGGTTACCTAGCATGATGTTAAGCTGTAATGTTAGCATGTAGCTCACATATCTTTGCTAGTGTTTCTAACCTTGCATGTTGTTAACATTTAATGTTAGCATGTATCTCACATAGCCATGCCAGTTTTGCTAACAGAGTGTGATGTTAAAATCAAACTTTAGCATGTAACTCACATAGCCATGCTAGTAGTGTTGGTAACTTAGCATCATGTTAAAATGTAATGTAAGCATTTTGGTCACTTATATTTGTAAGTGTTTTTAACCTAGTATGTTGTTAATATTTAATGTTAGAATGTAGCTCACATATCCATGCCAATGTTGTTAACTTAGCATGATGTTAAACTATAATGTTAGCATGTAGCTCACATATATTTGCTAGTGTTTCAAAACGAGACAAGACAGCCATCTTGGTATAGACGATCACAGCCCCTCCCTCATGAATGTTGGTGCGTGTGCACCAGCAGCAGAAAGTACGGAAAAAAAACAGGAAAAAAAACATCTACCTCCCTGTGTCTGTGCACGGCGGCCATCTTTGAAATGGTTTTCAGCGCAGCGGTTCTTTGAAGGCTGATAAAATCAAAACCGTAGCAGTAATAAAAACTCTTTCATCAACTTTTAATCAGGAGGGTTCAATCTCTCTCCTGTGGTAGTTTGAAGCAGACAAGACAAACGCGCTCAGAGGAGATAATGTTTGAAAAAAGGTGACCATTTTTCATAAAACTTTTGTTTTGAAGGGGGAATTGCAAACTTCCTGTTGATTTTTCCTGGGAGTTGTCAATGTATGAAATGTAGGTCTAAGTGAGACCCACATAGAGGTTTTTGTTTCATGTCTCTACGATGTTCCTACTGGAAGTTACAGCCAGTTTTGTCTGTGTTTTCTTCCTAAGAGCAGTTGTGTCTGTGTTTTATTCCTAGGAGGCGCTAGAGCGCAATTTTTAATTTTGGGGTTAGGTTTTTTAAATAGATCGCAATTTTCGCCAGTCATGCTGTGTTTGTCCAGTTGGGTGAGTTTTGAAGCATGTTAAGGTGGTCAAATAACAGGTCAAAGAGGCAAAGGTGAGTGTTTTTACAAAACTTATGTTTTGAAGGGAGAATTGCAAACTTCCTGTTGATTTTTGCTGAAGGATGTCACTGTATGAAATCTAGGTCTAAGTGAGACCTACATAGTGGTTTTTGTTTCATGTCGCTATGACATTCCTGCTGGAAGTTACAGGCAGTTTTGTCTGTGTTTTCTTCCTAGGGGGCGCTAGAGTGCAATTTTTAGTTTTGGGGTTAGGTTTTTTGATTAAATTGCAATGTTCGCCAGTCCTGATGTGGTGAGTTTTGAAGCATGTTAAGGGGGTCAAATTACAGCTCAAAGAGGCAAGGGTGAGTGTTTTTACAAAACTTATCTTTTGAAGGGAGAATATCAAACTTCCTGTTGATTTTTGCTGAAGGATGTCACTGTATGAAATCTAGGTCTAAGAGAGACCTACATAGAGGTTGTTGTTTCATGTCGCTATGACATTCCTGCTGGAAGTTACAGGCAGTTTTGTCTGTGTTTTCTTCCTAGGGGGCGCTAGAGTGCAATTTTTAGTTTTGGGGTTAGGTTTTTTGATTAAATCGCAATGTTTGCCAGTCCTGATGTGGTGAGTTTTGAAGCATGTTAAGGGGGTCAAATTACAGCTCAAAGAGGCAAGGGTGAGTGTTTTTACAAAACTTTAGTTTTGAAGGGGAAATTGCAACCTTCCTGTTGATTTTTGCTGAAGGATGTCCCTGAATGAAATCTAGGTCTAAGTGAGACCTACATAGAGGTTGTTGTTTCATGCCGCTATGACATTCCTGCTGGAAGTTACAGGCAGTTTTGTCTGTGTTTTCTTCCTAGGGGGCGCTAGAGTGCAATTTTTAGTTTTGGGGTTAGGTTTTTTGATTAAATCGCAATGTTCGCCAGTCCTGATGTGGTGAGTTTTGAAGCATGTTAAGGGGGTCAAATTACAGCTCAAAGCTGCGGAATAATAATAAGGAAAGAAAGAATAAAACGTTAGAAATTCAATAGGGTCCTCCGTCACAAAGGGACATTCGGTCCCTAATAATGAGTCATTAAAGTTTCAGACACATTTTGAAATACTAGCATCAAGGCCACATAAAAGCAAGTTGAATGTGTGTGACACATACAGCATTAAAGCGAGCTGATATATGTTAATGTTGCTGTAGCACAGGGGTCACCAACCTTTTTGAAAACAAGAGCTGCTTCTTGGGTACTGATTAATGCAAAGGGCTACCAGTTTGATACACACTTAAATAAATTGCCAGAAATAACCAATTTGCTCAATTAACCTTTAATAAATATATAAACAAATATATATATATATATATATATATATGTCTATGTCTATGTCTATCTCTGTCATTCCGTCGTACATTTTTTTTCCTTTTACGGAAGGTTTTTTGTAGAGAATAAATGATGAAAAAAAGACTTAATTGAAGAGAGGAAAAAAATGAAAATTACATTTTGAAACATAGTTTAGCTTCAATTTCGACTCTTTAAAATTCAAAATTCAACCGAAAAAAAGAAGGAAAAAAATAGCTAATTCGAATCTTTTTGAAAAAAAAAATAATAATAATTTATGGAACATCATTAGTAATTTTTCCTGATTACGATTAATTTTAGAATTTTGATGACATGTTCTGAATTGGTTAAAATCCAATCTGCACTATGTTAGAATATATAACAAATTGGACCAAGCTATATTTCTAACAAAGACAAAACATTATTTCTTCTAGATTTTCCACAACAAAAATTTTAAAAGAAATTCAAAAGACTTTGAAATAAGATTAAAATTTGATTCTAAAGATTTTCTAGATTTGCCAGAATATTTTTTTTGAATTTTAATCATAAGTGTAAAGAAATACTTCACAAATATTCTTCGTCAAAAAAACAGAAGATAAAATGAAGACTTAAATTAAAATGTATTTATTATTCTTAACAATAAAAAAAATAAATTTACTTGAACATGGATTTAAATTGTCAGGAAAGAAGAGGAAGGAATTTAAAAGGTAAAAAGGTATATGTGTTTAAAAATCCTAAAATCATTTTTAAGGTTGTATTTTTTCTCTAAAATTGTCTTTCTGAAAGTTATAAGAGGCAATGTAAAAAAAAAAAAAAAAGAATTTATTTAAACAAGTGAAGACCAAGTCTTTAAAACATTTTCTTAGATTTTCAAATTCTATTTGAGTTTTGTCTCTCTTAGAATTAAAAATGTCGAGCAAAGCGAGACCAGCTTGCTAGTAAATAAATAGAGGCAGCTCACTGGTAAGTGCTGCTATTTGAGCTATTTTTAGAACAGTCCAGCGGGCGCTGCGTTGGTGACCCCTGCTGTAGCACATAAGAAAGACACAATGAAATAAGAGTCTCAGCTACAATCGGGCGGAAGGCGGGGTACACCCTGGACAAGTCGCCACCTCGATTGTAGCTGAGATAGGCGCCAGCGCCCCCCGCGACCCCGAAAGGGAATAAGCGGTAGAAAATGGATGGATGAATAAGAGTCCTACCACAGAAGTTGACACAACAGGGTGACGCTGTAAACATTGCAGCTGCTCACGATGTCTTTGATGTTATATTTCTTCTCTTTCATCCTCAAAGCATCTTCAATCTGACACACACAAAAAATACTCACTTCAAATCACTACCCAAACCTTAAGAAATAATCCATTTTTTTTTTTTTACCTCAGCCTTTGTAAAAATGGCGTCTGGGGTGGCAACCTGATTTGTCTGAGCGGCGACTTTCAGTATGGCCTCCGCCTCCTCCACGCGGCCCTGAGAGAGCAGCCAGCGAGGAGACTCGGGGATCCACCTGCACCACATTGATTAGTGGAGCTTTAGAATAGAATAGAAAGTACTTTGTTAATCCCTGGGGGAAATTCAGAACCACAGTTCGTTCACAATAAACAATAATAATAATAAATAATAAATAACATATATTATATACATAATATATGAATAATATAAATCTATTCTACATTTAAGTGCAGTCAAGGAACATATGTATTTTACAGTCTGATGGCTGTCGGTATGAACTCATTCATAATTCATCGGCCCTCCGATATCCTCGTGCAACATCTGAATCCAATTTCAAATATTATTTTAATCAAACTTTTGTAATGTAATGTTTTTGTGTTGCTTACATACGCTAGCGTTGCTAATCTAGCATGTTGTATGATGTTAAAATGTAATATTAACATGTAGCCCACATAGCTTTACTAATGTTAAAAGGTAATGTTAGCATGTCGCCCACATAGCTTTACTAATGTTAAAATGTAATATTAACATGTAGCTTACATAGCTTTACTAATGTCAAAATGTAATGTTAGCATGTAACTCACATAGCTTTACTAATGTTAAAGTGTAATATTAGCATGTAGCTTACATAGCTTTACTAATGTTAAAATGTAATGTTAGCATGTAGCTTACATAGCTTTACTAATGTTAAAATGTAATATTAGCATGTAGCTTACATAGCTTTACTAATGTTAAAATATAATGTTAGCATGTAGCTCACATAGCTTTACTAATGTTAAAATGTAATGTTGGCATGTAGCCCACATAGCTCTACTAATGTTAAAATGTAATATTAGCATGTAGCTTACATAGCTTTACTAATGTTAAAATGTAATCTTAGCATGTAGCTCACATAGCTTTACTAATGTTAAAACGTAATGTTAGCATGTAGCTTACATAGCTTTACTAATGTTAAAATGTAATGTTAGCATGTAGCCCACATAGCTTTACTAATGTTAAAATGTAATGTTAGCATGTAGCCTACATAGCTTTACTAATGTTAAAATGTAATATTAACATGTAGCTTAAATAGCTTTACTAATGTCAAAATGTAATGTTAGCATGTAACTCACATAGCTTTACTAAAGTTAAAGTGTAATATTAGCATGTAGCTTACATAGCTTTACTAATGTTAAAATGTAATGTTAGCATGTAGCTTACATAGCTTTACTAATGTTAAAATGTAATATTAGCATGTAGCTTACATAGCTTTACTAATGTTAAAATATAATGTTAGCATGTAGCTCACATAGCTTTACTAATGTTAAAAAGTAATGTTAGCATTTAGCCTACATAGCTTTACTAATGATAAAATGTAATAGCATGTAGCTTACATAGCTTTACTAATGTTAAAATGTAATGTTAGCATGTAACTCACATAGCTTTACTAATGTTAAAGTGTAATATTAGCATGTAGCTTACATAGCTTTACTAATGTTAAAATGTAATGTTAGCATGTAGCTTACATAGCTTTACTAATGTTAAAATGTAATATTAGCATGTAGCTTACATAGCTTTACTAATGTTAAAATATAATGTTAGCATGTAGCTCACATACCTTTACTAATGTTAAAAAGTAATGTTAGTATGTAGCCTACATAGCTTTACTAATGATAAAATGTAATAGCATGAAGGTTACATAGCTTTACTAATGTTAAAATGTAATGTTAGCATGTAACTCACATAGCTTTACTAATGTTAAAATGTAATATTAGCATGTAGCCCACATAGCTTTACTAATGTTAATATGTAATATTAGCATTTAGCTTACATAGCTTTACTAATGTTAAAATGTAATGTTGGCATGTAGCCCACATAGCTCTACTAATGTTAAAATGTAATATTAGCATGTAGCTTACATAGCTTTACTAATGTTAAAATGTAATCTTAGCATGTAGCTCACATAGCTTTACTAATGTTAAAACGTAATGTTAGCATGTAGCTTACATAGCTTTACTAATGTTAAAATGTAATGTTAGCATGTAGCCCACATAGCTTTACTAATGTTAAAATGTAATGTTAGCATGTAGCCCACATAGCTTTACTAATGTTAAAATGTAATGTTAGCATGTAGCTCACATAGCGATGCCAGTGTTGCTAGCCTAGCATTATGTTAAAAGGTAATGTTAACATGTAGCCAACATAACTATGCTAATGTTGCCAACCTGGCATTATGTTAAATTGTATCGTTCGCATGTAGCTTACAGAGCTATGCGAGTGTTGCTAACCTAGCATGATATGAAAAGGTAATGTTAGCATGTAGCCCACATAGCGAAGCTAGTGTTGCTAACTTAGCATTTTGTGAAAATGTAATGTTAGCATGTAGCTCACATAACTATGCTAATGTTGCGGACCTAGCATTATGTTAAATTGTATCGTTCGCATCTAGCTTACTGAGCTATGCCAGTGTTGCTAACCTAGCATGTTGCATGATGTTAAAATGTAATGTTAGCATGTAGCTTACATATCTTTACTAATTGTTTACGATGCTAGTGTTGCTAACTTAGTATGGTGTCAAAAGGAAATGTTAGCATGTAGCTCACATAACTATGCTAGTGTTGCCAACATGGCATTATGTTAAAATTTAATGTTAGCAAGCAGCTCAAGTAGCTAAGCTAACATGATGTTAAATTATAATTTTAGCATGTAGCCCATATAGATATTCTAGTGTTGCTAACTTAGCATAATGTGAAAATGTATTGTTAGCATGTAGCTCACATAACTATGTTAATGTTGCTAACCTAGCATTATGGTTAAAGGTAATGTTAGCATGCAGCTTACTTAACTATGCTAATGTTGCCAACCAGGCATTATGTTGAATTATATTGTTCGCATGCAGCTTACAGAGCTATGTGAGTGTTGCTAACCTAGCATGTTGCATGATGTTAAAATGTAATGTTAGCTTGAAGATTACATAGCTTTATTAATGTTGTTCAATGTAATGTTAGCATGTTGCTTACATAGCTTTACTAATGCTGTTCAAATGTAATGTTAGCATGTAGCTCATATAGATTTTCTAGTGGTGTTAAACTAGCATGATTTTAAACTGCAATGTTAGCATGAAGCTTACACAGCTTTACTAATGCTGTTCTAATGTAGTGTTAGCATGTGGCTGGCATAGCTTTACTAATGTTGTTCAAATGTAATATTAGCATTTAGCTCACATAGATTTTCAAGTGAAGCTAACCTAGCATGATGTTAAAATGCAATGTTAGCCTGTAGCTCACATAGCGATGCTAGTGTTGCTAACTTAGTATGGTGTTAAAAGGTAATGTTAGCATGTAGCTCACATAACTGTGCTAATGTTGTCAACCTGGCATTATGTTAAAATGTAATGTTTGCAAATAGCTCAAGTAGCTAAGCTAACATGATGTTAAATTATAATGTTAGCATGTAGCCCATATAGATATTCTTGTGTTGCTAACCTAACATGATGTGACAATGTATTGTTAGCATGTAACTCACACAGCTATCTATACTAGTGTTGCAAGCCTGGCATGATGTTCAAATGTAATGCTAGCATGTAGCTCACATAGCTTTAATAATGTTGTTCAAATGTAATGTTAGCATGTAGCTCACATAGCTTTACTAATGTTGTTCAAATGTAATGTTAGCATGTAGCTCACATAGCTTTACTAATGTTGTTCAAATGTAATGTTAGCATGTACCTCACATAGCTTTACTAATGTTGTTCAACTGTAATGTTAGGATGTAGCTTACGTAGCTTTACTAATGTTGTTCAAATGTAATGTTAGCATGTAGCTCACATAGCTTTACTAATGTTGTTCAAATGTAATGTTAGCATGTAGCTCACATAGATTTTCCTGCAGTGCTAACCTAGCACGATGTTAAACTGCAATGTTAGCATGTAGCTTACATAGCTTTACTAATGCTGTTCTAATGTAGTGTTAGCATGTAGCTTACATAGCTTTACTAATGTTGTTCAAATGTGATGTTAGCATGTAGCTCACATAGATTTTCTAGTGATGCTAACCTAGCATGATGTTAAAATGCAATGTTAGCATGTAGCTCACATAGCGATGCTACTGTTGCTAACTTAGTGTGGTGTTAAAAGGTAATGTTATCATGTAGCTCACATAACTATGCTAATGTTGCCAACCTGGCATTATGTCAAAATGTAATGTTAGCAAGTAGCTAAGCTAACATGATGTTAAATTATAATTTTAGTATGTATCCCATAGAGACATTCTAGTATTTCTAACCTAGTATGATGTGAAAATGTATTGTTAGCATGTAGCTCACATAGCTATACTCGTGTTGCCAACCGAGCATGATGTTAAAATGCAATGTTAGCATGTAGCTCAAATAGTAGCGATAGTGGAGTTTCTTTCTGCAATTATAAGTATGAAAGAATTCATAATGTTGGTTATAATGATTAAAAAGGTAGGTTAGACTGTCACTCAGTGTCTACTTTTAGGTCTCTACTGAGCTTTGTACCGTAAAGTTCAAATTTCAATGACAATTAAAAAGGAAGTCCAAGTCTAAAACGAGTAGAACATCAAGTTCACATTATTGGTTTTACAATTATGCTTTCCAAGTTAAGGTGAAATGGATCACTTGAAACACTGACGGAAAATCCATTCCATGTTACAGTATTTAAAAATATATATATATTTAAAACATCCAAATTTAAAATATTTGTCGCAACTTTCTAAAAAACAAAAACTGCTGAAAAGTCACAAAAAGAGCCAGCAAAATCTTGGAGGGACTGCTAAAAAGTGGTGGTTCAATGTGCCATTTTCAGCGCCACCTAGCGGCTGCATACTCGTACATCGAGGAAACACTTTATAGAGTAAATAGTCATTTATGAAAATAATAATTTCAGTGAATATTGTCAAATATTTGCAAGATGGCCGAAGCAATGCCAAATAGTTTTCTCACCACCACAGCGGTATGTTTATCAGTCCTGAGGCGGCCATGGGGATCATCAGCATCCTCCACGAGCGCAAAAAGTACGCCACCGGTGGCATAAGCATGTACCCTATGGCAGAGCTCATGAAGACCCCCAGGGAGCAGAAGACCACCCGAGCCTTGGAGTTGAGGATTTCTGTTCCTAAGGACCAAACATTCACAAGTCCCTTCTTACATACATGCTAATAGAGCGTCCATAGCAGCCGCCACTATCTGTGTTGTATACAAAAAAATTAGAGATGTCCGATAATGGCTTTTTTGCCGGTATTCTGATATTGTCAACTCTTAAAGGCCTACTTCAATGAGATGTTCTTATTTAAACGGGGATAGCAGGTCCATTCTATGTGTCATACTTGATCATTTTGTGATATTGCCATATTTTTGCTGAAAGGATTTATTAGAGAACATCCACGATAAAGTTCGCAACTTTTGGACGCTAATAAAAAAGCCTTGCATTTACCGGAAGTAGCAGACGATGTGCGTGTGACGTCACGGGTTGTAGGGCTCCTCACATCCTCCCATTGTTTACAATCATAGCCACCAGCAGCAAGAGCTATTTGAACTGAGAAAGCGACAATTTCCTCATTAATTCGAGCGAGGATGAGAGATTTGTGGATGAGGAAAGTTAGAGTGAAACACAAGAAGAAAAAAAAAAGGCGACTGCAGTGGGAGCGTTTTAGATGTAATTAGACATATTTATTTGGATAATTCTGGAAGATCCCTCATCCGCTTATTTATTTAATAGTGTTTTATTGAGATTGTAAAGTCATGCCTGAAAGTCGGATGGCTGCGGGGAACGCCAGTGTCTCTGAGAGAAGCCGAAGAGCCAAGATCACAGCTGCCTCTTTGAGCTGCAGGAGGATGTCACGTAATCCACTGAAGTCTCCGGTTTGATTCAATTTAAAACACTATTTAAAAAAGAAGTACTGAAGAAGTACGAAGAGGAAAAAGAGTGATGCCCTCAGCACGATGGGAGAAAGGTGTATGGTCAGAGAGTGTTTGGGCCCGTGTGTGTGTGTGTGTGTGTGTGTGTGTGTGTGTTTTGTCTCATCTTGTAGATGTAGCTTACCACCACCAGGTGTGAATGAATGAATGATGGGTTCCAACTCCTCTGTGAGCGCTTTGAATATCTAACAATAGAAAAGCGCGATATAAATCTAATCTATTATTATTGTTAATATTATTATTTTTATTGTCTCATAGTATTGTTAGTGTACAGGAGTTTTTCTTGTTTTTGTTTAGAGTATTGTTCTTGTATTATATTCCATCCATTTTTCTACCGCTTATTCCCTTTTGGGGCCGCGGGGGGCGCTGGCGCCTATCTCAGCTACAATCGGGCGGAAGGCTGTGTACACCCTGGACAAGTCGCCATTTCGTCGCAGGGCCAATTATTGTTTGTGTTAAATGTGGAACGAGTGAGAGGGGTTATAAGCATCTGCTTCATCCAACCCCTTTTCAAGCCTTGCATCAACATCTCTGCCAAAATGTACAAAAAAAGAAAAAAACCTGTGTTAAGTTGTAAAGTGCAGGTGTGAAATACATATTTCAATTCAATTCAAAAGAGCCGACTTAATACCACAATTTTCCCATCCAAAAACTTGCTGGTTGACGTAGAGAAACATGTTCTTCTTGACCGCTCTGTGTTAAAGCTTCACAACAAACAAAAGAAACACCGGCTGTGTTTCGGTTGCTAAAGCCCGCTTTCCACCAACAGCATTCTTCTTTGACGCCTCCATTATTAATTGAGCAAATTGCAAAACATTCAGCAACACAGATGTCCAAATTACTGTGTAATTATGCGATGAAAAGAGATGACTTTTAGCCGTAAGTGGTGCTAGGCTAATATGTCCCCTCCAACCCGAGACGTCACAAACACGCGTCATCATACGTGTCATCATTCGCAACGTTTTCAACAAGAAACTCGGCGGGAAATTTAAAATTGTAATTTAGTCAACTAAACCGGCCGTATTGGCATGTGTTGCAATGTATTTTATCTGATAAAATACAACTAAAAACATTGAATAATAAATCAAATAAATAATAGATGAAAAGTTAAAGACACTCAAAGGCCTACTGAAAGGAGATTTTCTTATTCAAATGGGGATAGCAGGTCCATTCTATGTGTCATACTTGATCATTTCGCGATATTGCCATATTTTGGCTGAAAGGATTTAATAGAGAACATCCACAATAAAGTTCACAACTTTTGGTCGCTAATAAAAAAAGCCTTGCCTGTACCGGAAGTAGCAGACGATGTGCGCGTGACGTCACGAGTTGTAGAGCTCCTCACATCCTCACATTGTTTACAATCATAGCCTCCAGCAGCTAGAGCGATTTGGACCGAGAAAGCGACGATTTCCCCATTAATTTGAGCGAGGATGAAAGATTTGTGGATGAAGAAAGTTAGAGTGAAGGACTAGAAGAAAAAAAAAGACGGGGGCAGTGGGAGCGATGCAGATGTTATTAGACACATTTATTAGGATAATTTTGGACAATCCCTTATGTGCTTATTGTGTTACTATTGTTTTAGTGACATTATAAAAGTCGGAGGGGTTTGGTGACCGCCAGTGTCTCCGAGGGAAGCCACGTTTCTCGACGAGGCAAGGCAGCCGGGCTGATATATATATATATATATTTTTTTTCCCTCCACGGAGTAAGCATCCGACGTTCGGTGGCGGCCGGTGGGAGGAGGCAAGAGAGTCCACAGCTGCAGTAGGAACGACGCAAACTTTCCGCTCATGTCTACAGTAAGAGCCGAATGTAAACAAAGAAACATTGGCTGTGTTTGTGTTGCTAAAGGTGACCGCAATTCACCGCTTCCCACCTACATCTTTCTTCTTTGACGTCTCCATTATTAATTGAAGAAATTGCAAAAGATTCAGAATATTGTGTAATTATGCAATTAAAGCAGACTACTTATAGCTGGATCAAAATGTCCGCCACAATCCGTGACGTCACGCACACGCATCATCATACCGCAACGTTTTCAACAGAATACTTGGCCGATATTATCGGACATCCCTTTAAAAAAATCCGTAACGTTACCCAGCACAAAGGCGATGATGTAATTGGAGAACCCCCCTGCGCCCGCAAGGAAGAAAGTGAAAGTGAAGATCTCCCAACTGGGAGAGAACATCTGCGCCGTCACAGCAACCGTCTGAAGGAGCATCATGGTGAACAGGGCTGGCTTCCTTCCGTATCTGTTTTTTGAAAGGCAGACAAATCATTTTCAAGGTGTCTCAGACCCACGGCTTTACTATGAACTCACCTGCTGTGTTAGCATGAAGCTCGCATAGCTATGCTAGTGTAGCCAACCTAGCATGACGTTGAAATGTAATAGTAGCATGTAGCTCATATAGCTATGCTGATGATGTTAAACTAGCATGGTGTTAAAATGTTTTGTTAGCATGTAGCTCATATAGCCATGTTGCTGTTGCTAATTTAGCATGATGGTAAAATGTGTTGTTATCATGTAGCTCACATAGCTATGGTAAAGTTGTCAAATGTATTGTTAGCATGCAGCACGCATAGCTATGTTATTGTTGCTAACCTCGCATGATGTTAAAGTATAATGCTAGTATTTAGCTCATTTAGCAAAGCTGATGTTGTTAAACTAGCATGGCGTTAAAATGTAATGTTAGCATGTAGCTCATATAGCCATGCTAGTGTTGCTAATTTAGCATGATGGTAAAATGTACTGTTATCATGTAGTTCACATAGCTATGGTAAAGTTGTGAAATGTATTGTTATCATGTAGCACGTATAGCTGTGTTATTGTTGCTAACCTCGCATGATGTTAAAGTATAATGCAAGTATTTAGCTCATATAGCGAAGCTGATGATGTTAAAATGTAATGTTAGCATGTAGCTCATATAGCCATACTGGTGTTGCTAATTTAGCATGATGGTAAAATGTATTGTTATCATGTAGCTCACATAACTATGGTAAAGTTGTGAAATGTATTGTTAGCATGTAGCATGCATAGCTGTGTTATTGTTGCTAACCTCGCATGATTTTAAAGTACAATGCTAGTATTTAGCTCATAAAGCGAAGCTGACGTTGTTAAACTAGCATAGTGTTAAAATGTTTTGTTAGCATGTAGCTCATATAGCCATGCTAGTGTTGCTAATTTAGCATGATGGTAAAATGTATTGTTATCATGTAGCTCACATAGCCTTGGTAAAGTTGTGAAATGTATTGTTTGCATGTAGCACGCATAGCTGTGTTATTGTTGCTAACCTCGCATGATGTTAAAGTATAATGCTAGTATTTAGCTCATTTAGCAAAGCTGATGTTGTTAAACTAGCATGGCGTTAAAATGTAATGTTAGCATGTAGCTCATATAGCCATGCTAGTGTTGCTAATTTAGCATGATGGTAAAATGTATTGTTATCATGTAGCTCACATAGCCTTGGTAAAGTTGTGAAATGTATTGTTAGCATGTAGCACGCATAGCTGTGTTATTGTTGCTAACCTCGCATGATGGTAAAGTATAATGCAAGTATTTAGCTCATATAGCGAAGCTGATGATGTTAAAATGTAATGTTAGCATGTAGCTCATATAGCCATACTGGTGTTGCTAATTTAGCATGATGGTAAAATGTATTGTTATCATGTAGCTCACATAACTATGGTAAAGTTGTGAAATGTATTGTTAGCATGTAGCATGCATAGCTGTGTTACTGTTGCTAACCTCGCATGATTTTAAAGTACAATGCTAGTATTTAGCTCATAAAGCGAAGCTGATGATGTTAAACTAGAATGGTGTTAAAATGTAATGTTTGCATGTAGCTCATATAGCCATGCTAGTGTTGCTAATTTAGCATGATGTTAAAATGTATTGTTATCATGTAGCTCACATAGGTATGGAAAAGTTGTGAAATGTATTGTTAGTATGTAGCACACATAGCTATGTTATTGTGGCTAACCTCGCATTATGTTAAAGTATAATGCTAGTATTTAGCTCATATAGCGACGCTGATGTTGTTAAACTAGCATGGTGTTAAAATGTAATGTTAGCATGTAGCTCATATAGCCATGCTGGTGTTGCTAATTTAGCATGATGGTAAAATGTATCGTTATCATTTAGCTCACATAGCTATGGTAAAGTTGTGAAATGTATTGTTAGCATGTAGCACGCATAGCTGTGTTATTGTTGTTAACCTAGGGTGATGTTAAAATATAATATTTGCATGTAGATCATATAGCTATGGTAATGTTGGTAACCTAGCATAATGTTAAAATGTAATGTTGGCATGTAGCTCACATGGCTATGCTAGTGTTGCTAACCTAGCATGATGTTAAAATGTAATGTTGGCATGTAGCTCATATAGCGATGCTGGTGTTGCTAATATAGCATGATGCTAAAATGTAATGGTAGCATTTAGCTCACAGCCCAGAGCAGGCTCTAACATAGATATGCTAGTGTTGGTAACCTAGCGTGATGTTAAATTGTTTGCATGTAGCTCATATAGCTATGGTAAAGTTGGTAACCTAGCATGATGTTGACACGTAATGTTTGCATGTAGCTCACATGGTTATGCTAGTGTTGCTAACATAGCATGATGTTAAAATGTAATGTTGGCATGTAGCTCATATAGCTATTGTAGTATGGCTAACCTAGCATGATGATAAAATGCAATGTTAGCATGTAGCTCATATAGCTATGCTGGTATTGCTAACATAGCATAATGCTAATATGTAATGGTAGCATTTAGCTCTCAGCTCACAGCAGGCTCTGACATAGATATGCTAGTGTTGTTTACTTTGCATGGTGTTAAGATTAAATGTTAGCATGTAGCTCACATAGCTATGCAAGTGTTGCTAACCTAGCATAATGGTAAAATATAATGTTAGAATGTAGCTCACAAAGCTCTGCTAGAGTTGCTAATCTAGCATGATTGTAAAATGTAATGTTAGCTCATATAGCTTTGCTAGTGTTGCTAACCTAGCATGATGCCTAGATGTAATGGTAGCATTTAGCTCACAAAGCTCAGAGCAGGCTCTGACATAGATATGCTATTGTTGCTAACCTAGCACAATGTTAAAATATATTGTTGCCATGTAGCTCACATAGCAATGCTGGTGTTGCTAACTTAGCATGATGTTAAAATGTAATGTTAGCATGTAGCACACATAGCTATGCTAAAGTTGCTAACCTAGCAGCGTGTTAAAATGTAGTGTTAGCATGTTTTTTACATTGCTTATCTAACATGATCGGAAAATGTAATGTTAGCATGTAGCATGTAGATGTTAAATTGTTTGCATGTAGCTCATATAGCTATGGTAAAATTGGTCATATAGCTATGCTTTTGTTGCTAACCTAGCATGATGCTAAAATGTAATGGTAGTGTTTAACTCGCATAGTTCAGAGCAGGCTCTGACATCGATATGCTAGTGTTGCTAAACTTGCATGATGTTAAAATGTAATGTTAGCTTGTAACTCATATAGGTATGCTAATGTTGCTAACCTAGCATGATGGTAAAATACAATGTTGGCATGTATCTCACATAGCTATGCGAGTGTTGGTAACCTAGGATGATGTTAAAATGTAATGTTAGAATGTAGCCCCCTTACCTATGGTAGAGTTGCTAACATAGCAACATGTTAAAATTGTACGTTAGCATGTAACTTACATAGCTGTGCTAGTGTTACTAATCTGGCTTGATGGTAAAATGTAATGTTAGCTTGTAACTCATATAGGTATGCTAATGTTGCTAACCTAGCATGATGGTAAAATACAATGTTGGCATGTATCTCACATAGCTATGCGAGTGTTGGTAACCTAGGATGATGTTAAAATGTAATGTTAGAATGTAGCCCCCTTACCTATGGTAGAGTTGCTAACATAGCAACATGTTAAAATTGTACGTTAGCATGTAGCTTACATAGCTGTGCTAGTGTTACTAATCTGGCTTGATGGTAAAATGTAATGTTAGCTTGTAACTCATATAGGTATGCTAATGTTGCTAACCTAGCATGATGGTAAAATACAATGTTGGCATGTATCTCACATAGCTATGCGAGTGTTGGTAACCTAGGATGATGTTAAAATGTAATGTTAGAATGTAGCCCCCTTACCTATGGTAGAGTTGCTAACATAGCAACATGTTAAAATTGTACGTTAGCATGTAGCTTACATAGCTGTGCTAGTGTTACTAATCTGGCTTGATGGTAAAATGTAATGTTAGCTTGTAACTCATATAGGTATGCTAATGTTGCTAACCTAGCATGATGGTAAAATACAATGTTGGCATGTATCTCACATAGCTATGCGAGTGTTGGTAACCTAGGATGATGTTAAAATGTAATGTTAGAATGTAGCCCCCTTACCTATGGTAGAGTTGCAATCATAGCAACATGTTAAAATTGTATGTTAGCATGTAGCTTACATAGCTATGCTATTGTTGCTAACCGAGCATGATGCTAAAATTTAATGGTCGCCTTTAGCTCACATAGCTCTGAGCAGGCTCCAACGTGTGTGTGTGTGTGTGTGTGTGTGTGTGTGTGTGTGTGTGTGTGTGTGTGTGTGTGTGTGTGTGTGTGTAAACAAATAGACCCAACACTGTCAGTGTTACAGACCCTGTAAGGGTCAATTTACAGCGCCTTAGACTGTAAAAGAGTATTCAATCAAACAGTGGACAGTGCAGGGAGGACATCAGTCTTAAGGTATAAATCGACGTTAAAACAAACCACATCGATATTAAAAAAGGCCGACATTTTTACGATCACGTCATGAAACTAAAGTCTCACTCTTGTCGTTTTCTGAAACTTGTTAGCCTTGTACCTGTCTGTCCCACTCCTCAATGTTCCGTTTTATGTGATATGACGGCTGGCTTTCTACCTTATTTATTGTTAGAAATAACATTTTTAGCGCATTTTGACCATGAACGCACCTGTCTGACATCTGGCCTGAGATGAAGGCTCCAAGGAGCACGCCGCAGTAATGGATGGAGGAGGACAGGGGTATTTTGTGCGAGTCCTCGCACACCAGGTCCCACTAAACAAGGGGCACAAGTCCTCGTTAGGAACGAGTCACATTGTACATACAAACACACATATACTAACACAACACACACCGTTACTCATACATACAAACGTCCATACATTGGTACCTACGCTCCCACATACATACACAAATACATTACATATCTACATACTCCAAGTCCGTCCATCCACGCGCACATTCACGGTACGAACATACATATACTGTACATATACATTTACTGTACAAACATTCATATACACATTGTGTTCATACACTCATGCACATAATCATGTTTCATCAAACATATATCAATGCTGTTGCCCTAGGGTAAACTGGGTAACACAAGGCATGTTGACAGAGCTTAAACCCATCCATCATCCATCCATCCATCCATCATCTTCCGCTTATCCGAGGTCGGGTCGCGGGGGCAACAGCCTAAGCAGGGAAACCCAGACTTCCCTCTCCCCAGCCACTTCGTCTAGCTCTTCCCGGGGGATCCCGAGGCGTTCCCAGGCCAGCCGGGAGACATAGTCTTCCCAACGTGTCCTGGGTCTTCCCCGTGGACGTGCCCTAAACACCTCCCTAGGGAGGCGTTCGGGTGGCATCCTGACCAGATGCCCGAACCACCTCATCTGGCTCCTCTCGATGTGGAGGAGCAGCGGCTTTACTTTGAGTTCCTCCCGGATGGCAGAGCTTCTCACCCTATCTCTAAGGGAGAGACCTGGAAACTCATTTCGGCCGCTTGTACCCGTGATCTTATCCTTTCGGTCATGACCCAAAGCTCATGACCATAGGTGAGGATGGGAACGTAGATCGACCGGTAAATTGAGAGCTTTGCCTTCCGGCTCAGCTCCTTCTTCACCACAACGGATCGGTACAACGTCCGCATTACTGAAGACACCGCACCGATCCGCCTGTCGATCTCACGATCCACTCTTCCCTCACTCGTGAACAAGAGCTTAAACCATTGTTACTATAACAATCTACAAGATTACAATAGGTTGCCTCTCTCTCTTCCCTTTCATCTTTCGGTATTCCTTCTTCTTCTTTCTTTTTTATTTATTTATTTTTTATTTATTTATTTTTTTTATTATCTTTCTAGCTATCATTATGTATACGTATCGTTGCATTTGAACAACTTTATTGTTGATAATAGAGGTAATCTATTGGTTTTGTTCATGATCAATAGCGCTTTTTCTATTGGTATTTGTATCGCTCCAGTTTTAGTGTAAAAATGCTCATTGTCATTACTATATTATTTATTTCACTAACTGCTTATTTGCTATCACTTTTACGATTATATTTGTACATATTATGTATGTGCTGGTGTTGTTCTATTGTTGTTATTGTTATTGTTGTTTTTGTCTCTCTGTCTAATCCCCCTCTTATCCCCACAATTTCCCCCTCTCTCTTCCTTTTTTTCTCTTTCTATCCCCTCCTGCTCCGGCCCGGCTGCACCAAATGATAATATAAATACATTTAATAAAGTCACATTCAAATAAGACAACAAGAGAAGTGTCTTACACTTCTCTTTTGTAAAGTAAATCTGAACAGCCGATATGGGCATTTACATCAACTATATGATTTGCCTGAGAAGCTGGACAGGACAAAAAAAAAAAAAAAAAAAGGAATGAGTCACAGGTTGAGAAACACACAGTAGAAGAAGAATACACAGCCAGCCTTTTGCAACATAGCGCCATCTGCAGGGTCCGTTCAGTCACTGCACCACTTTGCTCCAGTGCCACCAGACGAGCTCAAAGTTTCTCAAAAGATGTACCAATGTACAGCCAGTTTTTTCCTTAAAGGGGAACATTATCAGCAGACCTATGTAAGTGTCAATATATACCTTGATGGTGCAGAAAAAAGACCATGTATTTTTGACCGATTTCCGAACTCTAAATGGGTGAATTTTGGCAAATTAAACGCCTTTCCGTTTATCGGTCTTTTGACGTCACCGAGGTAACACACCCGCCATTTTCACATTACAAACACCGGGTCTCAGCTCTGTTATTTTCCGTTTTTTCGACTACTTTTTGGAACCTTGGAGACATGCCTCGTCGGTGTGTTGTCGGAGGGTGTAACAACACTAACAGGGAGGGATTCAAGTTGCACCACTGGCAAGAAATCTGCCGCCAGACCCCCATCAAATTTGCCAGAGTGTCCGCACATTTTACCGGCGATGCTAAGACAGACATGGCACAGAGATGTATGGATAACCTGCAGATGCATTTGCAACGATTACGTCAACGAAATCACAAAGGTGAGTTTTGTTGATGTTGTTGACTTATGTGCTAATCAGACATATTTGGTCATGGCATGACTGCTAGCTAATTGATGCTAACATGCTATGCTAATCGATGCTAACATGCTATTTACGCTAGCTGTATGTATATTTGAAACGAGATACCCACATTTAATGCCAAACAAACACTTACCAATCGACGGATTTAAGTTGCTCCAGTGTCACAAGATGCGAAAGTCCTGATCGTTTGGTCCGCACATTTTACTGGCGATGCTAATAAGGCAGCCATGCTATGGGCCACTTCATTAGGTACACCCATGCTATGGCCGAATAGCGTCAATAGCTATTCGCTCAATAGCTTCAATTTCTTCTTCAATTTCGGTTTCGCTGGTACCAATCGGGCCACGGCCCGGTGGTTGGGTACCACTGGCTTACGGCACTGAAATCCGAGGCTGAATCCGAGCTACTATGCTATACCTTTCTGTGTTATCCGCCATGTTTGTTTTTGGTGGCTTCACGCAGTGACGTCACAGGACAATAGACGGGTGGATACAGCGATGGTGTAAATCAGGCACTTTGAAGCCGTTTTTTGGGATATTGCGTGATGGGTAAAATTTTGAGAAAAACTTTGAAAAATAAAATAAGCCACTGGGAACTGATTTTTATTGGTTTTAACCCTTCAGAAATTGTGATAATGTTCCCCTTTAAGATCTGCTGTGTAGTTTTTAAAGTAGTGACAAATCTCTGGTTACTAGTTAGTCAGGAATCTTGCATGTGACTGTGTGCTCAAACCACCACCAGGTGGCATCCGTGAGCAGATAATTCTGAACCATCTCTTTCGGTTTCTTTTGACGAATAGTTTTTTTTTTACATTCAAGTTGTTGTTTTTTTAACAGTAACAACTGGCAGGTCAGTTTAAAAAATCTTACTGTAAAATGTACGATTATTGATTTTTAGAGCATATTACTGTAAATGGAAAACGGTTACACATTTTTTTAAAAAGTAAAAAAATTACTGTGAAATTTACTGTTTTATTTTTTTACGTAAATAAAAAAAAAATGTTTTTTTATGGTAAAATTCGAGCAACTGAGCTGTCTGGTTTTTGT
This sequence comes from Nerophis ophidion, assembly GCF_033978795.1. NCBI lineage: Eukaryota > Metazoa > Chordata > Actinopteri > Syngnathiformes > Syngnathidae > Nerophis > Nerophis ophidion. The sequence continues at coordinate 30,947,790 of NC_084638.1, read as the reverse complement.
AGAACCGTACATTTTACGGTGTATTACTGTACTCAGTGGCCTAGTGGCTAGTGTCCGCCCTGAAAATGGTAGGTTGTGAGTTCAAACCCCAGCCGAGTCATACCGAAGACTATAAAAATGGGACTTTTTTGAGTGCTTGGCACTCAGCATCAAAGGTTCGAATTGGGGGTTAAATCACCAAAAAATTATTCCCGGGCGCAGCCACCGCTGCTGCCCACTGCTCCCCTCCCAGGGGGTGATCAAGGGTGATTGGTCAAATGCAGAGAATAATTTCGCCACACCTGGTGTGTGTATGATAATCATTGGTACTTTAACTCAACTTAAATGGCAAAACGGTACAGCAATTCAGTCTAAAATGTTTTACTGTAAAATCTATAGTGTTTTTTACAGAATATACTGTAAATGGAAAAACATTAGCACATTTTTCAATTGCCAGAATTTTACTGTAAGATTAACTTTTTAAAATTTTTTGGGGTGAATAGAATTTTTTTTTTTTAATGCTGCAATTTTACCGTTAAAAAAATCGCCAGTTTTTACCGAAAATACAGCAAATTGTAGATTTTAAGGTGTGTTACTGTAAATGGTGAAACGGAAATGGCAGGTCTGTTACCAGAATTTTACTGTAAAATGTAATGTTTTGTTTTGTTTTTTCTGAAAAGAGAAAAAAACTATTTTTAATGTAAAATTCTTGCAACTGGGCTGCCAGTTCTTTTACCATTAAAAACAACAACCGTACATTTTACGGTGTATCACTGGAAATGGCAAAACGGTATGTCATTTCAGTCTGAAAGATTTTACAGTAAAATGTACTATGTTTTTTTACAGCACATTAGAATAAAATAGAAAAACAGTTCTACATTTTTTTACAGTAAAAAAATTACTGCAAAATGTATGTGGTTTCTTTTACGTAAATTGAAAAATGCTTTTTTATGGTAAAATTCTAGCAACTGAGCTGTTAGGTTTTTGTTTTTAATACAAAAACAAAAAACATACATTTTAAAGTGCATTACTGTAAATGGCAAAACGGCATGGCAATTCAGTCTCAAAAAATTGAATGTAAAATTTACAGTGATTTTTTACAAGATATACTGTAAATGGAAAAACATTAGCACATTTTTCAATTGCCAGAATTGTACTCTAAAATTAATTTTTTTCTATTTTTTATGTGAATAGAAAAAGTTTTTTTTAATGCCGCAATTTTACCGTTAAAAAAATCGCCAGTCTTTACCGAAAATACAACAAATTGTAGATTTTAAGGTGTGTTACTGTAAATGGTGAAACGGAAATGGCAGCTCTGTTACCAGAATTTTACTGTAAAATGTAATGTTTTGTTTAGTTTTTTATGAAAACGGAAAAAAACTATTTTTAATGTAAAATTCTGGCAACTGGGCTGCCAGTTCTTTTACCATTAAAAACAACAACCGTACATTTTACGGTGTATCACCGGAAATGGCAAAACGGTATGGCAATTCAGTCTGAAACATTTTACAGTAAAATGTACTATATTTTTTACAGCACATTACTGTAAATAGCAAAACAGTTCCACATTTTTTACAGTAAAAAAAATTCTGTAAAATGTATCTGGTTTCTTTTACGTAAATTGAAAAATGCTTTTTTATGGTAAAATTCTAGCAACTGAGCTATCAGGTTTTTGTTTTTAATACAAAAACAAAAAACATACATTATAAGGTGCATTACTGTAAATGGTAAAACGGCATGGCAATTCAGTCTCAAAATATTTAATGTAAAATTTACAGTGTTTTTTCAAGATATACTATAAATGGAAAAACATTAGCACATTTTTCAATTGCCAGAATTTTACTCTGAAATTACCTTTTTTTAATTTTTTATGTGAATAGAAAAAGTTTTTTTTAATGCAGCAATTTTACCGTTAAAAAAATCACCAGTCTTTACCGAAAATACAACAAATTGTAGATTTTAAGGTGTGTTACTGTAAATGGTGAAACGGAAGTGGCAGCTCTGTTACCAGAATTTTACTGTAAAATTTATTTTAATTTGTTTTTATGTGAATAGAAAATGTTTTTTTAATAACGGAATTTTACCATTAAAAAGCGCCAGTCTTTACCTAAAAAATAACAAATTGTAGATTTTGAGGTGTGTTACTGTAAATGTACACAACTGTAATGAGAAGTCATTCCTTTGATGTCAGGGAAATTGTTCTTAAAGATGGATCTTAGATTAGTTTCAAGACCCCGACCAAAGATCTCTGGCTCACCTCGGTGACTATTGTCGACTCGTAAATGTCTTTGCTGTACGTCCACCCGTCTCGACAGCCCTCCAAAGGTATCTCCGCCACATCGACCCCCACATGTGGGACGATGGCATTTTCCGAGTAGTTCTTGACCATCGCCAGGTTGAGTCTGAAGCAAGAGCTGGGCTTCTCGGCGCCGTCCACCGTCTCCATGGGGATGGTCACGTTCCTCCACGCCTCGCTCAGGTTTGCGCTTTCGGGGATGTAGCACTGGTGAGGCGGCGTGTCGCTCACAAATACGATATAGATGCCAGTGAAGCCATTGGGAAAGATGCTTATGGCCAGCGCGAGGAAAACCCTACGCTGAAACGCGCCCCAGGGACCCAGAAATGATGTGATGCTATCATAGTCTCTGACTTTCAGGTCGCCCATTTTTTAAAACATTGGTCTGTTTCTGAGTTACTGTCTGCGCAGGTATGAGCAACTAAAGATCACACACCTGAGGTCAAAGATTATATTGCTGCGTCATCAGTCTCGTTACACAGTTACAGCCTCGTCTGCACTTGTTACCCTGTAAGACAACACAGTCCTCGGGGAATTGGCCTTGAATAATTTGTGCAATGTATGTCAATCATTAACTTGATGCCGTAAAGTATAATAAATCTACTTTTAGAACATCGGTTCTTCTTTTTAAGTTTTTTCTAAAATTCAGAGCAATATTTAAAGGCCTACTGAAAGCCACTACTAGCGACCAAGCAGTCTGATAGTTTATATATCAATGATGAAACATCAACATTGCAACACATGCCAGTACGGCCGGTTTAGTTTACTAAATTGCAATTTTAAAGTTCCCTCTTCGAAACGTGTAATGATGACGTGTACGCAAGACGTCACGGGTTTTTAGGACACACACACAGCTAAAAGTCGTCTGCTTTAACCGCATATTTACACAGTATTTTGGACATCTGTGTTGCTGAATCTTTTGCAATTTGTTCAATTAATATTGGAGAAGTCAAAGTAGAAAGATGGAATTGGGAAGCTTTAGCCTTTAGCCACACAAAACACACCTTGTTTAAAATTCCTGGAGGTGAAACTTTCCTATGGATCAGAGCGCGGTCAAGCGAACATGGATCCCGACTACATGTCAACCAGCAGGTGTCGGTGAGAAAATTGTGGTTAAAAAGTCGCTTCTTACCGGAGAAAAGCTGAGCTTGTGCCGTCCATAGCTGCCGTCGACTCCCCTGAGACATTGGCGTCAAGACACCCGTGGACACACCCTTCCGACTATCAGGTACTATTTAACTCACTAAAACACTAGCAACACAATAGAAAGATAAGGGATTTCCCAGAATTATCCTAGTAAATGTGTCTAAAAACATCGGAATCCGTCCCAATGCAATCGCGTTTTTTTTGTTGTTTTTTTTCTAGTCCGTCGCTATCAATATCCTCAAACACAAATCTTTCATCCTCGCTCAAATTAATGGGGAAGTCGTCGCTTTCTCACTTTTTGTTGGAGGCTTCCATTAAAAACAATGTGAGGATGTGAGGAGCCATCAACATGTGTGACGTCATTGTCTGCGACTTCCAGTAGAGGCAGGGCTTTTCTCTTAGGACTGAAAGTTGCGAAATGTTATCGTGGATGTTCTCTACTAAATCCTTTCAGCAAAAATATGGCAATATCGGGAAATGATCAAGTATGACACACAGAATGGACCTGCTATCCCCAATTAAATAAGAAAATCTCATTTCAGTAGGCCTTTAAAGGCCTACTGAAAGCCACTACTACCGGCCACACAGTCTGATAGTTTATATATCAATGATGAAATATTAACATTGCAACACATGCCAATACGGCCTTTTTCCATCCATCCATCCATCCATCATCTTCCGCTTATCCGAGGTCGGGTCGCGGGGGCAACAGCCTAAGCAGGGAAACCCAGACTTCCCTCTCCCCAGCCACTTCGTCTAGCTCTTCCCGGGGGATCCCGAGGCGTTCCCAGGCCAGCCGGGAGACATAGTCTTCCCAACGTGTCCTGGGTCTTCCCCGTGGCCTCCTACCAGTTGGACGTGCCCTAAACACCTCCCTAGGGAGGCGTTCGGGTGGCATCCTGACCAGATGCCCGAACCACCTCATCTGGCTCCTCTCGATGTGGAGGAGCAGCGGCTTTACTTTGAGTTCCTCCCGGATGGCAGAGCTTCTCACCCTATCTCTAAGGGAGAGACCCGCCACACGGCGGAGGAAACTCATTTCGGCCGCTTGTACCCGTGATCTTATCCTTTCGGTCATGACCCAAAGCTCATGACCATAGGTGAGGATGGGAACGTAGATCGACCGGTAAATTGAGAGCTTTGCCTTCCGGCTCAGCTCCTTCTTCACCACAACGGATCGGTACAACGTCCGCATTACTGAAGACGCCGCACCGATCCGCCTGTCGATCTCACGATCCACTCTTCCCCCACTCGTGAACAAGACTCCTAGGTACTTGAACTCCTCCACTTGGGGCAGGGTCTCCTCCCCAACCCGGAGATGGTACTCCACCCTTTTCCGGGCGAGAACCATGGACTCGGACTTGGAGGTGCTGATTCTCATTCCGGTCGCTTCACACTCGGCTGCGAACCGATCCAGCGAGAGCTGAAGATCCCGGTCAGATGAAGCCATCAGGACTACATCATCTGCAAAAAGCAGAGACCTAATCCTGCGGTTACCAAACCGGAACCCCTCAAAGCCTTGACTGCGCCTAGAAATTCTGTCCATAAAAGTTATGAACAGAATCGGTGACAAAGGACAGCCTTGGCGGAGTCCAACCTTCACTGGAAACGTGTTCGACTTACTGCCGGCAATGCGGACCAAGCTCTGACACTGATCGTACAGGGAGCGGACCGCCACAATAAGACAGTCCGATACCCCATACTCTCTGAGCACTCCCCACAGGAGTTCCCGAGGGACACGGTCGAATGCCTTCTCCAAGTCCACAAAGCACATGTAGACTGGTTGGGCAAACTCCCATGCACCCTCAAGAACCCTGCCGAGAGTATAGAGCTGGTCCACAGTTCCACGACCAGGACGAAAACCACACTGTTCCTCCTGAATCCGAGGTTCGACTATCCGGCGAAGCCTCCTCTCCAGTACACCTGAATAAACCTTACCGGGAAGGCTGAGGAGTGTGATCCCACGATAGTTGGAACACATCCTCCGGTCCCCCTTCTTAAAGAGAGGAACCACCACCCCGGTCTGCCAATCCAGAGGTACCGCCCCCGATGTCGGCCTTTTTAGTTTACTAAATCACAATTTTAAATTTCCCGGGAGTTTCATCTTCGAAACGTCGTGTAATGATGACGTGTACGCAAGACGTCACAGGTTTTTAGGAAGTATGAGTTCTGCACACACACACACAGCTAAAAGTCGTCTGCTTTAACCGCATCATTACACAGTATTTTGGAGATCTCCTACTTTCCTCATCCACGAATCGTTCATCCTCGCTCAAATTAATGAAGAAGTTGTCGCTTTCTCCGTCCGAAACGCTCTTGCTGCTGGTGGCTATGATTATAAACAATGTGAGGATGTGAGGAGGATATGGAAGTAGCACATCGTCTGCTACTTCCAGTACAGGCAAGGCCTTTTTACTAGCGACCAAAAGTTGCGAACTTTATCGTCTATGTTCTCTACAAAATCCTTTCAGCAAAAATATGGCAATATCGCAAAATGATCAAGTAAGACACATGAAATGGACCTGCTATCCCCGTTTATATAAGAAAATCTCAATCTCATTTCAGTATGCTGCGGAAAAAGCCGCCACCGCCCTCTCATTTGCTGTAAGGCCCTAAAAAATTGACCAACATTTGCGGCAACAACATGCCGTGACCGCGCTTCACTTTTTACTTGTCAATGAACTAGGGATGTCATGGTCAACGGTATCATGATAATTTGCGATTGAATTCCGGACGGTAACCGCAAGCGCTTGATTTGACAACTTGGGATCGGACAGAGGTTTAAAGGTCTGTAATTGAAGATGTCAAGTAAAGCTGCCATTCTACGATGTCACAAACAACATTAACTCTTAGAATAGAATAGAATGGACTTTATTGTCATTATATTTGCTTATAACGAGATAAGACTCCAATTTAAGGTGCGGTAGTGGGAACAAATATGGGGTCAAATAAATAACAGAAGAGGTAGTAATAAAGGAAAAAACTAAACATTTCAATAAACAGACTACTAACCAATAAAAATAATAAGCAATCCTGTACAATATACAAAACACTATAGAAATACAAAATACTGTACAATATACAGACCAAGACAAGAGTACCGAAGTAATAAATAACAACCAGTGTCGGCCGTATTGCACTCGAAGGGTAGCATTGCACAATAGGGTAGGATATTGTATAGGGGTGAATTATTACTATCATAAGTTAGAGTTCAACATGGCGACAGCTCTGGGGAAAAAAGCTGTCTCTGAGCCTGTTTGTTCTGGCTCTGATGCACCTGTAGCGCCTGCCTGTTGGTAGCAGGTCGAACAGGTGGAAGCCAGGGTGTGTGCTGTCTTTGGTGATTTTTTTTTGCTTTCTTGAGGCCACGGGAGTTGTGTAAATCCTTCAGGGAGGGCAGGGGACAGCCGATGAATTTTTCTGCAGACTTTATGACCCTCTGAATCGCCTGTTTGTCTGCTTCAGTGCAGCTGGCGTACCACACTGTTATGCAGTACGTCAGCAGGCTCTCGACAGCCGAGCGATAGAAGGTCACCATCAGCTGTTTCTCCAGTCTGTTCTTCCTCAGCACCCTCAGGAGGTGGAGTCTCCACTATTAAGTTACTTTAAGAAATTATCCGCATGAGTGAATGAAGGGCATACTTAATCAACAGCCATACATGTCACAGTATGGGTGGCCGTTTAGACAACGCCAACACTGTCAAACCTGTGCCATATAGTGAGATCCCACTAAACAACAATGACAAGCACATCTCGAGAGAATATTTGCACCGTAACACAACATATACACAACAGAACAAATTCCCAGAATTCCTTGCAGCGCCAACTCTTCAGGGACGCTACAGTCAGTCATTTCCCCTCGCTTACTGCTGCGCATTTAAGAGTGCACTGCTGTTAGATGGAGACAGGTGTGGACAATATTGTAGACAGACCTACTTGTCCCCACACAAAGTATATAGCGAAGGAGAAAACTATTGGATGTTTTGCAGCAGGTGATGTGTCGTGAACGTTGTCACAACTTGTTTATAAAGTCTTTAGTTTGTTGACTGGGATGTTCACTCCTTTATTTAACCGCAAACTGTATCAGTGTTCAAATAACATCAGTACGAGCTTATCGAATTGAACTCTGGCTGTGAAGATTGTGTGTTCCATGTGCGAGGTGTCACTCCTGTTTTTTGTTGTTGTTGTTGGCTAAACTGTTGTATTTAGCGACAAAGGGGCGTTGGAGAAGAACAAAGCTTGTTTATTAGACTTCATCTTCATTAACCAAACTGCTTTGTTTTATTTTGATATCAATAACTAAACGCCATGTTTTTTTTCCATTACTAGGGTTTTTTTTCATATCAAAAAGTAGGGCTGGGCGATATGTCGATATATACGATATATCGCGGGTTTGTCTCCGTGCCATATAGAAAATGACTATCGTAATATTCGAGTATACGTTCTCACGCAGTTGCTTTTAGCTGCGGGCATTACACTTCAGGCTCTTTCTTGTCTCTCCTCACAGACAAGCAGGCGCACATTCTTACATACGTCACATACTGTCACGTCATACGTCACATACTGTCACCTCATACGTCACATACTGTCACGTCATACGTCACATACTGTCACGTCATACGTCACATACTGTCACGTCATACGTCACATACTGTCACGTCATACGTCACATACTGTCACCTCATACGTCACATACTGTCACGTCATACGTCACATACTGTCACCTCATACGTCACATACTGTCACGTCATACGTCACATACTGTCACCTCATACGTCACATACTGTCACGTCATACGTCACATACTGTCACGTCATACGTCACATACTGTCACGTCATACGTCACATACTGTCACCTCATACGTCACATACTGTCACGTCATACGTCACATACTGTCACCTCATACGTCACATACTGTCACGTCATACGTCACATACTGTCACGTCATACGTCACATACTGTCACGTCATACGTCACATACTGTCACCTCATACGTCACATACTGTCACGTCATACGTCACATACTGTCACGTCATACGTCACATACTGTCACGTCATACGTCACATACTGTCACGTCATACGTCACATACTGTCACCTCATACGTCACATACTGTCACGTCATACGTCACATACTGTCACCTCATACGTCACATACTGTCACGTCATACGTCACATACTGTCACGTCATACGTCACATACTGTCACCTCATACGTCACATACTGTCACGTCATACGTCACATACTGTCACCTCATACGTCACATACTGTCACGTCATACGTCACATACTGTCACGTCATACGTCATACGTCACATACTGTCACGTCATACGTCACATACTGTCACGTCATACGTCACATACTGTCACGTCATACGTCACATACTGTCACGTCATACGTCACATACTGTCACGTCATACGTCACATACTGTCACGTCATACGTCACATACTGTCACGTCATACGTCACATATTGTCACGTCATACGTCACATACTGTCACGTCATACGTCACATACTGTCACGTCATACGTCACATACTGTCACGTCATACGTCACATACTGTCACGTCATACGTCACATACTGTCACGTCATACGTCACATACTGTCACGTCATACGTCACATACTGTCACGTCATACGTCACATACTGTCACGTCATACGTCACATACTGTCACCTCATACGTCACATACTGTCACGTCATACGTCACATACTGTCACGTCATACGTCACATACTGTCACGTCATACGTCACATACTGTCACGTCATACGTCACATATTGTCACGTCATACGTCACATACTGTCACGTCATACGTCACATATTGTCACGTCATACGTCACATACTGTCACCTCATACGTCACATACTGTCACGTCATACGTCACATACTGTCACGTCATACGTCACATACTGTCACGTCATACGTCACATACTGTCACGTCATACGTCACATACTGTCACGTCATACGTCACATACTGTCACGTCATACGTCACATACTGTCACGTCATACGTCACATACTGTCACGTCATACGTCACATACTGTCACGTCATACGTCACATACTGTCACGTCATACGTCACATACTGTCACGTCATACGTCACATACTGTCACGTCATACGTCACATACTGTCACGTCATACGTCACATACTGTCACCTCATACGTCACATACTGTCACGTCATACGTCACATACTGTCACGTCATACGTCACATACTGTCACCTCATACGTAACTTACTGTCACGTCATACGTCACATACTGTCACGTCATACGTCACATACTGTCACGTCATACGTCACATACTGTCACGTCATACGTCACATACTGTCACCTCATACGTCACATACTGTCACCTCATACGTCACATACTGTCACGTCATACGTCACATACTGTCACCTCATACGTCACATACTGTCACGTCATACGTCACATACTGTCACGTCATACGTCACATACTGTCACGTCATACGTCACATACTGTCACGTCATACGTCACATACTGTCACCTCATACGTCACATACTGTCACGTCATACGTCACATACTGTCACGTCATACGTCACATACTGTCACGTCATACGTCACATACTGTCACGTCATACGTCACATACTGTCACGTCATACGTCACATACTGTCACCTCATACGTAACTTACTGTCACGTCATACGTCACATACTGTCACGTCATACGTCACATACTGTCACGTCATACGTCACATACTGTCACCTCATACGTCACATACTGTCACGTCATACGTCACATACTGTCACCTCATACGTCACATACTGTCACCTCATACGTCACATACTGTCACCTCATACGTCACATACTGTCACCTCATACGTCACATACTGTCACCTCATACGTCACATACTGTCACCTCATACGTCACATACTGTCACGTCATACGTCACATACTGTCACGTCATACGTCACATACTGTCACCTCATACGTCACATACTGTCACCTCATACGTCACATACTGTCACGTCATACATCACATACTGTCACGTCATACGTCACATACTGTCACCTCATACGTCACATACTGTCACCTCATACGTCACATACTGTCACGTCATACATCACATACGTATACGTCATACGTCACATACTGTCACCTCATACGTCACATACTGTCACGTCATACGTCACATACTGTCACGTCATACGTCACATACTGTCACGTCATACGTCACATACTGTCACGTCATACGTCACATACTGTCACGTCATACGTCACATACTGTCACGTCATACGTCACATACTGTCACGTCATACGTCACATACTGTCACGTCATACGTCACATACTGTCACCTCATACGTCACATACTGTCACGTCATACGTCACATACTGTCACGTCATACGTCACATACTGTCACGTCATACGTCACATACTGTCACGTCATACGTCACATACTGTCACGTCATACGTCACATACTGTCACCTCATACGTCACATACTGTCACGTCATACGTCACATACTGTCACGTCATACGTCACATACTGTCACGTCATACGTCACATACTGTCACGTCATACGTCACATACTGTCACGTCATACGTCACATACTGTCACGTCATACGTCACATACTGTCACCTCATACGTCACATACTGTCACGTCATACGTCACATACTGTCACGTCATACGTCACATACTGTCACGTCATACGTCACATACTGTCACGTCATACGTCACATACTGTCACGTCATACGTCACATACTGTCACGTCATACGTCACATACTGTCACGTCATACGTCACATACTGTCACGTCATACGTCACATACTGTCACGTCATACGTCACATACTGTCACCTCATACGTCACATACTGTCACGTCATACGTCACATACTGTCACGTCATACGTCACATACTGTCACGTCATACGTCACATACTGTCACGTCATACGTCACATACTGTCACGTCATACGTCACATACTGTCACGTCATACGTCACATACTGTCACCTCATACGTCACATACTGTCACGTCATACGTCACATACTGTCACCTCATACGTCACATACTGTCACGTCATACGTCACATACTGTCACGTCATACGTCACATACTGTCACGTCATACGTCACATACTGTCACGTCATACGTCACATACTGTCACGTCATACGTCACATACTGTCACGTCATACGTCACATACTGTCACGTCATACGTCACATACTGTCACCTCATACGTCACATACTGTCACCTCATACGTCACATACTGTCACGTCATACGTCACATACTGTCACCTCATACATCACATACTGTCACCTCATACGTCACATACTGTCACCTCATACGTCACATACTGTCACGTCATACGTCACATACTGTCACGTCATACGTCACATACTGTCACGTCATACGTCACATACTGTCACGTCATACGTCACATACTGTCACGTCATACGTCACATACTGTCACGTCATACGTCACATACGTATACGCCTTCGCCCAACAGAGAGGTAGCAGACTGGGCTACGTTAGCTGCTAACGTAGCCGTACGAGTGGGAATACGAGAGAAAGAAGGTGCGGATCTGGTAACAAATGAATGAAGACTTAATTCCCAATAAAAACAGCAGGGGATCCATCGTCTGGCGGTGGCTCGGCTTGAAGTGGGAATATGTCGAACAGACAACCGTAATTTGTCACGTGTGGGGCAAAAGCGTTGCTATAAAAAGTAGCATTACTGCTAATATGTAGCATCATTTGAAAAGTCACTCGCTAGAGAATGAAGAGAATTTCCTAATGTTCGTCGAAACCTACCACATAGCAAAGGACAAATACTATTTGATTTCCTATTATGCAGCTCATTTTTATTTGACACTTAAAATGTCTCTGACAATCTTGCACTTTATGTTTTGGAAATGTTTGTGCCATTGCTTAATAACTTTAATAAATACTGTACACTTTTGGTCAATTGACTTAGTTGTGATTTCCCTCTCTGCATGAAAGTTTAACAGTAGCATCTATTAATGCAGTATGAAGAAGAATGTTTGAATGTAGACACATAGAATCATCATACTGCTGTGATTATATGCTTCAAGTGTTCATTCAAAGCCAAGGCAAAATATCATAATATATATTGTATATCGCGATATGGCCTAAAAATATCGCGATATTAAAAAAAGGCCATATCACCCAGCCCTATCACAAAGGTGTTACCTTAAAAACTATTTGATACATCTTTTTGTTAATGTGTTATTGTGTATAGTTAATTCCTTCAACATATTTCGGTTCAAACTCTTAATGAATTTGTCCCGATACATCCTCTACATCAGGGGTCGGCAACCCGCGGCTCCGGAGCCGCATACGGTTCTTTGGCAACTCTGATGCAGCTCAGCTGCACAATCGCCGACCCCCCAGATTGATGCGGGGAGATTCCGGAATTCAATGCCTATCCCGGACATCACCCGGAGTCAACGTTTTCCAATTTTCACTCGGACTACAATATTAAGGGCGTGCCGTGATGATATTACTCTTAACGTCCTCTTGAACGTCATCGCGCCCGCCATTCATGGAATGCTATTTAAGGCCTCTTGAACGTCATCACGCCCGCCATTCACGGAATGCTATTTGCGTGCCGAGCGGACACATGCATTTCGCTGCTTCTATCGGCACATGTATGAGATTGCAAAGCATACTGGGTGACACAGAGTACACTGACAGTTTTGATATAAACAACTTTAACACTCCTATTAATATGCGCCACATTGTGAACCCACACAAAAGAAGAATGACAAACACATTTCGAGAGAAAATCCTCACAGTAACACAACATAAGCACAACACAACAAATACGCAGAATCCTTTGCATCCATGATACTCCTGACTATGTTATACACCCCGCGAGCATCCCCCCCCCCCTGCGTGGAAATGTTGTTCTTAAACTGTTTGACTCTGTGCTCACACAGTTGTGGACAAAGGGGTGTACCTCGCCCCATCCTTTCTTGTGAAAAACTGAGCATTTTTTGGGAAGCTGTTTTTATAGCCAATCATGGCACCCACCTGTTCCCAATTAGCCTGCACTTCTGCGGGATGTTCCAAAAAAGTGTTTGATGAGAATTCCTCAACTTTATCAGTATTTATTGCCACCTTTCCCAACTTCTTTGTCACATGTTGCTGGCATCAAATTCTAAAGTTAATGATTATTTGCACAAAAAAAAAAACGTTTGTCAGTTTGAACATCAAATATGTTGTCTTTGTAGCATATTCAACTGAATATGGGTTGAAAATGACTTGCAAATCATTGTATTCTGTTTATATTTACATCTAACACAATTTCTAAACTCATATGGAAATGGGGTTTGTATACCGTATGTATTTATGCATGCATGCATGCTTTGGAGCCTTTGCCTCGATAGAAAATCATGTTTGCCTTGTTGCCCTAAAATACGAGCCCTCCTTCAGGGCAACACTTGCCTTGACCTTAAAAAGTTAAAATCCGTTGTCTGGGGCGATAAATTAAATGATATGATACGGTAAAATCCCATGATGATATCGGTAATACTCGTTCCAATCATCCCCATCACTGGCCACGCCACCTCCAATAATGAGCAGATAAATGTCTGGGGTCAACAGGATCCCTGGCGTCCGATACTTCTATAGTATAGTATATACTACATCTGAGCCAACGATCAATTCGATGAAATGACAAAACATTTGCGCTAGTAATGATGTCATTGGAACACTAACAAAGTTAGCAGTTAAATGAAAGGAGTGAGCATCCCAGTAAACAAACTCAAGACTTTATAGACAAGTTGTGGTAGGGCTGGGCGATATATCGATATACTTGATGTATCGCAGGTTTGTCTCTGTGCGATATAAAAAATGACTACATCGTAATATTCGAGTATACGTTCTCATGCAGTTGCTTTTAGCTGCGGGAATTACTTTACAGCTTTTCTCAGTCTTTGTTGTGTCTCCTTCTTACAGACAGCAAGCGCTCCTTCTTACATAGGTCACATACGTTTAAGCCCTTGCGGAGCAGAGAGGTAGCAGCATGGGTAACATTAGCTGTGGTGCGAATGGTAATACGAGAGAGAGAAGGTGCGAGTCTGGTAACGAAGGAAGAATTAATTCCCCCAAAAAACAGTACTGGGTCCATCGTTTAGCGGTGGTTTGGCTTCAAGTGGGAATATGTCGGACAACCGTAATTTGTCAATTGTGGGGCAAAAGCGTTGATACCAAAAGTAGCATTACTGCTAAGTGTAGCATCATTTGAAAAGTCACCTGCTAGAGAATGAAGAGTGCGTACTCCGCATGTCACCATCTCCATCCGGTGCCACACCGACAAAATGCCGAGGCAACCATTTCCACATCAACATCGCATGAAAAAAATAGTGAACAACATAAGGAGATGGTCAAGACTTGGACTTGGGCGTGGATTGTTTTCCCGAGGTGCAAAGCGAAAGTTGGAGCGGGCAAGGCGTGAAGGTAATGACATGATTTAATTTTAACTAAAAAACAGGATCAAACAAAAGGCGCTCACAAGGAGGTACAAAAACTTGGCAGTGAAAACAAAACTTGCACTAAGGCAAAACTATGAACATAAAACAAAAACAAAATCTTGCACTATGGCATGAATAACGAAAAGCTTACTTGGAACGGAACGAGAACGGGACATGGATCATTGGCATGGTTCACTACAAGGTCAGTAGCAGGTGATAGATGGTGATGTTGCCAGGCTGACTACCTTGCACCTGTGGCTTAAATAATACTGTGGTGATTAGTGAAAGCAGGTGCATGACATGGGGACAAGGTGAAAACGAATGGTGACAAAAACAAACAGAAGTGCAAAAAGAGTCCAAAAAAAAAACCGAACATGACTAAAACAAAACATGATCACACAGACATGACAGAGATAACGTCCACAGGAACCTACCACATAGCGGTTTGATTTTCTATTATGCAGCTCATTTTTATATGACAGTTATTGAACTATCTTGTGTGACATCATGCACAAAAGTGCACTTTTATTTGTTTCAAACTATTGTAGTGGTGTTCTGTACAAAAAGTGCAGTTTAATTTATTGTTGTTTTGATATGTCATCTTAGTGACATCATGCACAAAAGTGCATTCATAGCTTCTTTTAAAATGTCTCTGACAATCTTGCACTTTCTGTTTTGAAATGACATGAATGTTTGTGCCACTGCTTAATAACTGTTTAATAAATAAAGTTTTGGTCAATTGACTTAGTTGGGATTTCCCTCTCTGCATGAAAGTTTAAAAGTAGCATATATTAATGCAGTATGAACAAAAATGTTTTAATGTAGACACATAGAATCATCATACTGCTGTGATTATATGCATCAAGTGTTCATTCAAGGCTAAGGCAAAATATCCAGATATATACCGTGTATCGTGATTTGGCCTAAAAATATCGAGATATTGTAGCTGAGATAGGCGCCAGCGCCCCCCGCGACCCTGAAAGGGAATAAGCGGTAGAAAATGGATGGATGGATTAAAAAAAGGCCATATCGCCCAGCCCTAAGTTGTGGGAACCTTCTCGACAGATCGCCGCTAACTCAGAATTTCACGGAAGGATGCCAGCTTCACGTTCAAAATGAATCTGCAACATCAAATATTGTTCTCCTCCAACAGCATCGCGCTATTAATCGCACACTGAGACTCCACGGAAGTAGAAGCGATTGAAAGTGAAACGAAACGATCAGCTCCGTTAGCTCGAAAGGGAACATTTTCAAAGCAAAGTCCATGAAGTTAGCACCATGTTTCCCGAGCCGAACGCCTCTAGTGCGCTTCAGTATTCAGGAAGTAAGCAGTTGCCTGAAATGCATTAAATAAATGACGTTTTTTTGGTCATTAAAAATTTAAACCATGTTACTAGCCGTCTGAAATTTTACCGCTGTCTATCAATACACCGTTTATTGTTGCATCCCTAGTCCATTAACAAGTAAAGAGTCAAGGGCGGTCATGGCATGTTTTTGCCGTAACTGCTGGTCAATTTTTACGATTGGAACCAGAACTAAATTCGAGCCCTGGTCTTGTGCCAAAGTAGATCTCTGACATTTTAGAACCAAATGAACCGTCTTGAGCTCTGAGAACCTAACGGAGTGTTCTCCTGCTGACATGTTAGAACAGTGGTTTTTAAACTGGGTTTGAGTTGGCCGAGGGTATAGCAGCGGTCTGCACGTCGGCAACAACCCAAACGAGAGCGCGCTATGGCTACACACCTACCGCCCATGAACTGGACCAGCAAGAGTGAGCAGCCTGTGTTTATTTTTTCCTCTCGCTTGCACTTTGAACATGGAGGATTACATATCTAAAATAAAACCGTTTTCTAAACTGGACTTTCAATCGAAGCAGGGGGTAATAAAGGAATATCTCAATCTGAGGTTATATTTCTTCTCTTTAGTTGAGAAGAATTGTTGTGCATTCTTTGGTAGCAGGCTATAATTTGCTTTGTACATCCTTTTAGCTGTTTGTATTTTTACCAAATCACCAAACTTTAATATTTTAGACTCAAAAAATAAAGTGTATGTTCTCTATATCCAACATTATGTATCAGTCTAATTGATCTTCTTTGTAACACCGTTAACGAATGTAATGCACATTTGTAGTTATTTCCCCATATTTGTAATGTTTTTTTGTTTTTTTTGCCACCTTATGTTGTATATGAGATTTCCAGTTCATTTTATCATCTATTAATACTCCCAAAATCTGGTTACTTTTACCCTTTCAATATCTACTTCGTCTATTTGTATTTGTGTCTATAGCTCTTTTCTATTGTTACCAAATAGCATTACTTTAGTTTTACTGAGATTCAAAGAGTCTGTTTCTATCAAACCATTTTTTTATTTTTTATTTGTTCATTTCTTCTGTTATTCGTATTATCTTCTGTATGTTCTCTCCCCAACAGAAAGCAGTTGTCGTCTGCAAATAAAACTAACTTTAAATCCTTTGTAACTTTACAAATGTTGTTTTTTATAAAGATTAAACAATTTTGGTCCCAGTATTGACCACAAGAGATATCTAGCCATGTTGACATATTTTCACCCATCTTCACATATCGCTTCCTGTTGGTTAAATAGCTTCTTATTCTCGATTAATTGATTTACGAAATGAGGTCCATTGTACTGTATAGATTTAGTTATACCCTATCTCGGTATTATATTGCATCATGCTTTTCCTTTGGGAAATATTTCTACCCACTTTAAAATGCATCTACTATGACCAGACAATACTTTTTTTCTTCACTCCTATTTTGTTCAATACATAGATGTTGGAACAGGTGTTTTAGTTTGGGGAATTGGCTTCGCACAGGTCATGTATGCCCTACAAACATTTTTTTTTTTTTGAATAAGAATAAAAGCTGTAGGTAGTATAGTAAATCAGTATAAGGGTCACCATCCCTCCTGTTGAGGCATGAGTACAATCATGGCTCAATACTGCTGCCCACTTAAACAGATGTGTGGTAAGATTGGTTTATTGTCTGGACATACATAGATGTCTTCTCTGTTCCGTTTTTTATTTTTATTTTTTTATTTATTTTAATCCATTTTTCTTTTGGAGTATTTTGTTGTTGCATGCCTTTTAGTATATCATCATTCATGTCACTAGTTTGTAGTTTAAAAACTTGAATTTCTTCTTCTGCTATTTGTTTTGCTGTTTTGTTTGCAAACGTGATATTGCATCCGTTCCTTCGGTGTGTGCCGCACATTTTCACATTGCTATTTTAGCTGGTAACTGTACCGCTTTTAATCATTCTTTTAATAGTTCTCCATGTGTTTACAGGTTTTCCTGTTGACGTAATCATTCCTCTATTTTGCCAGTGTTGTGCAAATGTGTGTACTGTAGAGAATATCTGTGTGTATTGTAGCATTTTGATCTTTTATTGATTTACATACTTTTGTGCTACTAGTTGTGCAGCTTGCATTGAGTAATTTGATGGTCATTTGATAGCTTTCAAAACTTCCGTTGCTGTAACAACCGCACATCCTATTCTATTTTTAGTTTACAAAATGCTGCTTTAGCTTCTAAATTCCACTCTACAGGTGTTGACATTTGTAGATCTTTTTCATACATTAATTTACTTAATGGAGCTACTATTTCAGCATAATTTGGTATCCAACTTCTACAGTAATTAGTTGAGCCTAAAAATTACATAATAAGCTTCTTTCTTTGTGGTTTTTGTACTTGTAGTACTGCTGTTTTTCTACTTTCCACAAAAGTGCGTCCATCTTTGTTCAGTGTCCTAGATGTTTTACTTCTGTTTTGCATAATTGGACTTCTGTTTTCTTTACTTTGTGTCCTTTACAATGTAGATGATTTAATAAGGCAATGTATCTTTTCTACAGTTTTCCTTATCCGGTGATGCTAACATGTCATTTATGTATATCAAGACTTTTGTCCTCCTCCTGGAGGGTCAAATTTGGACATGCTTGCATGCATTGCTTGTGAATAGATTGTCGGACTTTCCACATACCTTTGAGTCTTGAATAGGTGTATCTTTTCCCTTTATAAGTAAATACAAACCAAAATGGACTTTCTTTATGTATTGGTACCGAGAAGAATGCATTACTGATATCAATCACTGTGAAATGTGTCCAAATCCTGCATATGATGTTTAAAATTACAGCATTTGTCTTAATAAACATTAGTCAATATTCGTAATTCAAATGTTATACTTATTACTTCATGTAATTTTAAGTAACATTTTAAACCCAGTAAAACTGTCTATAAGTGAACTAAACTATAACTTTACAACTCAGAAGAGACATTCTTCAATTACTTTATATTTTTAATTTGTAATTATTATTCAACAATATTCAAAGCAAAACGTTGTAATGGTTATAGTAATTCTCCTGCCCTTGCACCGACTGAGAAAATGGTGCTATTTACTCAGCACATCATTTAAATGTCATTATTTTACTGATTCTTGTGTCTTGGGCTTTTTAAACTATAGTTAGTTACACACTTTTCTCATGCGTCGTAACCCTCAGTTACACGCTTTTTCTGTGTCGTAACCCTTAGTTACACACTTTTCTCATGCGTCGTAACCTTCAGTTACATGCTTTTTCTGTGTCGTAACCCTTAGTTACACACTTTTCTCATGCGTCGTATCCCTCAGTTACACGCTTTTTCTGTGTCGTAACCCTTAGTTACACACTTTTCTCATGCGTCGTAACCCTCAGTTACATGCTTTTTCTGTGTCGTAACCCTTAGTTACGCACTTTTCTCATGCGTCGTAACCCTCAGTTACACGCTTTTTCTGTGTCGTAACCCTTAGTTACACTTTTCTCATGCGTCGTAACCCTCAGTTACATGCTTTTTCTGTGTCGTAACCCTTAGTTACGCACTTTTCTCATGCGTCGTAACCCTCAGTTACACGCTTTTTCTGTGTCGTAACCCTTAGTTACACACTTTTCTCATGCGTCGTAACCCTCAGTTACATGCTTTTTCTGTGTCGTAACCCTTAGTTACACACTTTTCTCATGCGTCGTATCCCTCAGTTACACGCTTTTTCTGTGTCGTAACCCTTAGTTACACACTTTTCTCATGCGTCGTAACCCTCAGTTACATGCTTTTTCTGTGTCGTAACCCTTAGTTACACACTTTTCTCATGCGTCGTATCCCTCAGTTACACGCTTTTTCTGTGTCGTAACCCTTAGTTACACACTTTTCTCATGCGTCGTAACCCTCAGTTACACGCTTTTTCTGTGTCGTAACCCTTAGTTACACACTTTTCTCATGCGTCGTAACCCTCAGTTACATGCTTTTTCTGTGTCGTAACCCTTAGTTACACACTTTTCTCATGCGTCGTATCCCTCAGTTACACGCTTTTTCTGTGTCGTAACCCTTAGTTACACACTTTTCTCATGCGTCGTAACCCTCAGTTACACGCTTTTTCTGTGTCGTAACCCTTAGTTACACTTTTTTCATGCGTCGTAACCCTCAGTTACACGCTTTTTCTGTGTCGTAACCCTTAGTTACACTTTTCTCATGCGTCGTAACCCTCAGTTACACGCTTTTTCTGTGTCGTAACCCTTAGTTACACTTTTCTCATGCGTCGTAACCCTCAGTTACACGCTTTTTCTGTGTCGTAACCCTTAGTTACACTTTTCTCATGCGTCGTAACCCTCAGTTACACGCTTTTTCTGTGTCGTAACCCTTAGTTACACACTTTTCTCATGCGTCGTAACCCTCAGTTACATGCTTTTTCTGTGTCGTAAGAGACATTCTTCGATTACTTTATATTTTTAATTTGTAATTATTATTCAACAATATTCAAAGCAAAACGTTGTAATGGTTATAGTAATTCTCCTGCCCTTGCACCGACTGAGAAAATGGTGCTATTTACTCATTTAAATGTCATTATTTGACTGATTCTTGTGTCTTGGGCTTTTTAAACTATCATTAGTGTCCGTCAGTTACATTTCAGTATGCTGTCATGCCACACCTTTCACTTGTGCACTCTAACTTCCTGTCGTGTGCAATATTCTACAAAATAAAAGCATGCATTTATTCCCGTTCGTTTATTACTCGCATGCTATCAAAAGTCTAAAGCTAACTGATAGCTGTTGTGATTGCCATGCCTCCTTTTATATTCTATCTTATGCCATTATCTTATCTTAGCTCAGCACCCAGATGTACGGTGTACTTGCAAATATCCCCCCCAAAAATTAATAATACAACCTAAGAATTGTATTACGCATAATACATTTATTTTCAAACCTCCACTCCTAATGCGCCGTACACACACACAAACACTTGGGTGTGTGTGCGCCTTATCCCAAGAGATAAGGCGAACAAAACTCAAAGAGTGTTTTTCTTTTCTTCTCAGGACAGTCTTGTACGAAGTGTCCTTCTTTCCCAAAACACCGTCATGCAGTATAACTGCTGTCGTTGTCGTTGTTATCTAATATTTTGGTTGGCTGCGTTCTTTTCGGGTCCCTTTTTGATCTTATATATATATATTGTTGGTTGTTCCGATACACTTTCACTGTATGGCGGTGGATTCTTTAATTTGTTTAAGGCTAATCTGCATTTTGTTATTGTTGAAGCGCTGGGCGTGGTGGCTTCGGTCTGTACGTCTTTCTCACTATCTTCCCCTACAATTTGCCTATTTCTTCTCTTAACTGGGCCTATCTCATAAGCTCCCTGGCGCGGCCACTGCTGCTGCCCACTGCTCCCCTCACCTCCCAGGGGGTGAACAAGGAGATGGGTCAAATGCAGAGGACGAATTTCACCACACCTAGTGTGTGTGACAATCATTGCTACTTTACTTTAACTTTCATTTCTCTTAGCCCTTTCTTTTTCCTCTTCTTCTTTCCTCAGCTAATAAAAATGTATACCACTTTATCATGCTATACATCCATCCATCCATTTTCTACCGCTTATTCCCTTTCGGGGTCGCGGGGGGCGCTGGCGCCTATCTCAGCTACAGTCGGGCGGAAGGCGGGGTACACCCTGGACAAGTCGCCACCTCATCGCAGGGCCAACACAGATAGACAGACAACATTCACACTCACATTCACACACTAGGGCCAATTTAGTGTTGCCAATCAACCTATCCCCAGGTGCATGTCTTTGGAGGTGGGAGGAAGCCGGAGTACCCGGAGGGAACCCACGCACTCACGGGGAGAACATGCAAACTCCACACAGAAAGATCCCGAGCCTGGATTTGAACCCAGGACTGCAGGACCTTCGTATTGTGAGGCAGACGCACTAACCCCTCTGCCACCGTGAAGCCCATGCTATACATATAAACTCTTATTATAGTTAATAATCTACGTTTTTATTTGTTCCATTATTTTAAAAAATATACATATATATATTTGCATATACAACAGCACTGTTTATTTACACAAACATACATGTATATCTTCAGTCTACATTCTCTTAATCTCTTATTTCAATCTCCCCACATTATCTGTCGTACGCATTAGTTTATTCCATTTTACATTAGATTATTCTTATACATATATATTGATTTCTTCCCAATTCTTCATCTATTTTTACTTCTCTCTCTTTCTCCACACTACTCACAATAAAACTTACATTTAGATAGATAGTACTTTATTGATTCCTTCAGGAAAATTAAAACTCCAGCAGCAGTGTACAGAGTTGAGATCAATTTAAAGAAAAAAGTAAAAAGTAAATAATGGGGGTTTAAAAGGAAACAAAATAGAGAAATATTACAAAAAGAATAAAAACAATGGGAATAACAATATAACAGTAGTGACCACGTTATGAAAATGTATTGCACTGTTAATGTTTTGCATCCCCTGTCATCCTAGTACCCCCCGCCCCCCGTCCCAGAGAGGAGTTGTACAGTCTAATGGCGTGTGGGACTAATTTAATACATCTATTTCTCTCCTTAACAACACATCAATTCAAAACGAATTAGTCTTATAAAATACAACAAGGTCAACAACAATCCAAAACCATATGTCATGCGTCTTTCTTAATCTTTTAACTTAGTATGACCTTATGATCACTCTGATCATTTTCTTTGTCTTTTGGTGTAGTCTTTGGAGATTTGGATGGCTCCTGACCTAGTAATGCTGAATAACCTTGATTGTTGTTTACTATATCACCTACTACCGGTAAATTCATGTTTTGAGGTTGAGAAATTTCAGTAAATCTGGATTAGTTTTTTCTTTTGCTTTCCAGTTTTTACATTTAAACTTGTCTTTTGGACTAACCTTTGGTTTACTTGTCCCCTTTCTCATTTTGAGAATTTAGAGTAATCGGTCGTCCCCTACAGAGCCGAACTTTTAAGGATTACTTTTGTCTTTGTTGTAAGATAGTGGTTTAATTTATTATTGTGGTACACGTCGCCTCTGCTGGAGGTTTTATCCCCCAGTGGAGGTGTCTTACATAGAGTTTCCACAATAACCCACTATTACTTCTCACAACTTTAGTATGGAATGATAGCCTAGTGGCGATCACTCCCACACACTCTCACGTTCACACCTTTCACACTCCTTCTACTTGAATTTTCGGATCCCGAGGACTCAGTCGTCCTTTTATGGCCTCTTCTGTTTTAGAATTGTCGGTTTTTACGTGGACTCCGAGGTCCTTAATTTGGCCTATTTTCAATGTGGAATCTTACAGAGTTTTCATTAATTGTCGGTTTTTACGTGGACCTTAATTTGGCTTATTTACAATGTTGAATCTTAAAGAATTTCCATTCTTTGTGGACTCTGCGGTCTTTCTGATTCTTAGGCCTTTGCACCTGTTAGAGCCTAGGATTGACAGGGTTTGTTTTTGCGTCGTAACCCTTAGTCACACGCTTTTTCTGTGTCGTAACCCTTAGTTACACACTTTTTCTGTGTCGTAACCCTTAGTTACACACTTTTTCTGTGTCGTAACCCTTAGTTACACACTTTTCTCATGCGTCGTAACCCTCAGTTACATGCTTTTTCTGTGTCGTAACCCTTAGTTACACACTTTTTCTGTGTCGTAACCCTTAGTTACACACTTTTTCTGTGTCGTAACCCTTAGTTACACACTTTTTCTGTGTCGTAACCCTTAGTTACACACTTTTCTCATGCGTCGTAACCCTCAGTTACATGCTTTTTCTGTGTCGTAACCCTTAGTTACACTTTTCTCATGCGTCGTAACCCTCAGTTACACGCTTTTTCTGTGTCGTAACCCTTAGTTACACACTTTTCTCATGCGTCGTAACTCTCAGTTACATGCTTTTTCTGTGTCGTAACCCTTAGTTACACACTTTTCTCATGCGTCGTATCCCTCAGTTACACGCTTTTTCTGTGTCGTAACCCTTAGTTACACACTTTTCTCATGCGTCGTAACCCTCAGTTACATGCTTTTTCTGTGTCGTAACCCTTAGTTACACTTTTCTCATGCGTCGCAACCCTCAGTTACACGCTTTTTCTGTGTCGTAACCCTTAGTTACACACTTTTCTCATGCGTCGTAACCCTCAGTTACATGCTTTTTCTGTGTCGTAACCCTTAGTTACACACTTTTCTCATGCGTCGTATCCCTCAGTTACACGCTTTTTCTGTGTCGTAACCCTTAGTTACACACTTTTCTCATGCGTCGTAACCCTCAGTTACATGCTTTTTCTGTGTCGCAACCCTTAGTTACACACTTTTCTCATGCGTCGTAACCCTCAGTTACATGCTTTTTCTGTGTCGTAACCCTTAGTTACACACTTTTCTCATGCGTCGTAACCCTCAGTTAGACGCTTTTTCTGTGTCGTAACCCTTAGTTACACTTTTCTCATGCGTCGTAACCCTCAGTTACACGCCTTTTCTGTGTCGTAACCCTTAGTTACACTTTTCTCATGCGTCGTAACCCTCAGTTACACGCTTTTTCTGTGTCGTAACCCTTAGTTACACTTTTCTCATGCGTCGTAACCCTCAGTTACACGCTTTTTCTGTGTCGTAACCCTTAGTTACACACTTTTCTCATGCGTCGTAACCCTCAGTTACACGCTTTTTCTGTGTCGTAACCCTTACTTACACACTTTTCTCATGCGTCGTAACCCTCAGTTACACGCTTTTTCTGTGTCGTAACCCTTAGTTACACTTTTCTCATGCGTCGTAACCCTCAGTTACACGCTTTTTCTGTGTCGTAACCCTTAGTTACACTTTTCTCATGCGTCGTAACCCTCAGTTACATGCTTTTTCTGTGTCGTAACCCTTAGTTACACACTTTTCTCATGCGTCGTAACCCTCAGTTACACGCTTTTTCTGTGTCGTAACCCTTAGTTACACACTTTTCTCATGTGTCGTAACCCTCAGTTACACGCTTTTTCTGTGTCGTAACCCTTAGTTACACACTTTTCTCATGCGTCGTAACCCTCAGTTACACGCTTTTTCTGTGTCGTAACCCTTAGTTACACTTTTCTCATGCGTCGTAACCCTCAGTTACACGCTTTTTCTGTGTCGTAACCCTTAGTTACACTTTTCTCATGCGTCGTAACCCTCAGTTACACGCTTTTTCTGTGTCGTAACCCTTAGTTACACACTTTTCTCATGCGTCGTAACCCTCAGTTACACGCTTTTTCTGTGTCGTAACCCTTAGTTACACACTTTTCTCATGCGTCGTAACCCTCAGTTACATGCTTTTTCTGTGTCGTAAGAGACATTCTTCGATTACTTTATATTTTTAATTTGTAATTATTATTCAACAATATTCAAAGC
Organism: Nerophis ophidion; assembly: GCF_033978795.1. Lineage (NCBI taxonomy): Eukaryota > Metazoa > Chordata > Actinopteri > Syngnathiformes > Syngnathidae > Nerophis > Nerophis ophidion. The sequence goes on along the minus strand of NC_084638.1, from coordinate 30,922,207 downwards.
AAAACGTTGTAATGGTTATAGTAATTCTCCTGCCTTTGCACCGACTGAGAAAATAGTGCTATTTACCCAGCACATCATTTAAATGTCATTATTTTACTGTCTTGGGCTTTTTAAACTATCATTAGTGTCCGTCAGTTACATTTCAGTATGCTGTCATGCCACACCTTTCACTTGTGCACGCTAACTTCCTGTCGTGTGCAATATTCTACAAAATAAAAGCATGCATTTATTCCCGTTCGTTTATTACTCGCATGCTATCAAAAGTCTAAAGCTAACTGATAGCTGTTGTGATTGCCATGCCTCCTTTTATATTCTATCTTATGCCATTATCTTATCTTAGCTCAGCACCCAGATGTACGGTGTACTTGCAAATATCCCCCCCAAAAATTAATAATACAACCTAAGAATTGTATTACGCATAATACATTTATTTTCAAACCTCCACTCCTAATGCGCCGTACACACACACAAACACTTGGGTGTGTGTACGGCGCTTTTTCTATGCGTCGCTTTTTTCTTTTATGCGTCATAACCCTCAGTTACATGCTTTTTCTCTTTGTAATTCAAAATGTACTCACTGAAATCTGCGTTCCTTCCTCTTGTCCTCGGTTCCCGTCAGTCATTCCGATCCCAACCCGGGGTGAAGAAAATCAGCTCCTCAATGGGAGATGTGGGTGCCGTGGTCTTCCAATTTTACTCACCCGGCTGGAATCGTCAGACTTGTTGGGATCCAGCTCGAAGGACCAAGAGGATGTCAGGTTCAAACACTGGTGACATCTATTAATCAGACAAGAACCAAGGAACCAAGCAGACACAGGGTTAAATAGAGCTC
>NC_084638.1:30878875-30916375 GCF_033978795.1 Nerophis ophidion | reverse complement strand
ATAATTTAAAAAAATAAACATTTGGATTATTGCTTAATGAAAACAAGAATGAGACAATAAACCCTTCAATGTCAAGGAGCCTATTGATTTTAAATCATTAAATTAAATCAGGGTGATTTAAAAACCAATAGGCTGCTTGCTACATCATAGAACACCATTTTTTTTTAACCCTTCTGGATTATTGCTTAATGAAAACAAGAATGAGACAATAACCCCTTCAATGTCATGGAGCCTATTGATTTTAAATCGTAAAATTAAATCCAAGTCATTTTAAAAAACAATAGGCTTCTTGCAACATCATAGAACAACATAAAAAAAACCATTTTGATTATTGCTTAATGAAAACAAGAATGAGACAATAACCCCTTCAATGTCAAGGAGCCTATTGATTTTAAATCGTAAAAATAAATCTGGGTAATTTTAAAAAACAATAGGCTGCTTGCTACATTAGAGAACACACTTTTAAAAAAAAACATTTGGCTTCTTGCTTGGTGAAAACAAGAATGAGACAATAACCCCTTTAATGTCAAGGAGCCTATTGATTTTAAATCGTAAAATTAAATATGGGTAATTTTAAAAAACAATAGGCCGCTTGCTACATCATAGAACACGATTTAAAAAAAAACCAAAACATTTGGATTATTGCTTAATGAAAATATGAATGAGACAATAACCCCTTTAATGTCAAGGAGTCTATTGATTTTAAATCGTTAAATTAAATCAGGTGGATTTTAAAAAACAATAGGCTGCTTGCAACATCATAGAACAAACATCTATTAAAGTCAAACACTTTAAAAAAACATTTGGATTCTTGCTCAATGAAAACAAGAATGTGACAACGACCCCTTTGAAATAATTATTCGATGTCAAGGATTCTATTACTTTAAAATTGTAAAATTAAATCAGGGTAATTTCAAAAACCAATAGGCTGCTTGCTACATCATAGAACAAACATCCATGAAAGTCAAACCCTTTTTTTTTTAAACCATTTGGATTCTTGCTTGATTAAAACAAGAATGAGACAATATCCCCTTCAATGTCAAGGAGCCTATTGATTTTAAATCGTAAAAGTATATCAGGGTAATTTTAAAAAACAATAGGCTTCTAACTACATCATGGAACAACATTAAAAAAAAACATTTGGATTATCGCTTAATGAAAACAAAAATGAGACAATAACCCCTTCAATGTCAAGGAGCCTATTGATTTTAAATCATTAAATTAAATCGGGGTGATTTTAAAAACCAATAGGCTGCTTGCTACATCATAGAACACTTAAAAAAAAAAAACTTGGATTATCGCTTAATGAAAACAAGAATGAGACTATAACCCCTTTAATGTCAAGGACCCTATTGATTTTGAATCGTAAAATTATATCAGGGTAAATTTAAAAAACAATAGGCTGCTTGCTACATCATGGAACACGATTTTTTTTAAAAAAACATTTGGATTATTGCTTAATGAAAACAAAAATGAGACAATAACCCCTTCAATGTCAAGGAGCCTATTGATTTTAAAACATTAAATAAAATCAGGGTAAATTGAAAAAAACAATAGGCTGCTTGCTACATCATAGAACACTTTTTTTTTTAACCCTTTTGGATTATTGCTTACTTAAAACATGAATGAGACAATAACCCCTTCAATGTCAAGGAGCCTATTGATTTTAAATCGTAAAATTAAATCCAAGTCATTTTAAAAAACAATAGGCTTCTTGCAACATCATAGAACAACATTTAAAAAAAACATTTGGATTATTACTTAATGATAACAAAAACAAGACAATAACCCCTTCAATGTCAAGGAGCCTATTGATTTTAAATCGTCAAATTAAATCAGGGTAATTTTAAAAAACAATAGGCTGCTTGCAACATCATAGAACAAACATCTATTAAAGTCAAACACTTTAAAAAAACATTCGGATTCTTGCTCAATGAAAACAAGAATGTGACAATGACCCCTTCAATGTCAAGGAGCCTATTGATTTTGAATCGTAAAATTACATACGGGTAATATAAAAAAATAATAGGCTGCTTGCTACATCATAGAACACCATTTTTTTTTTTTTAAACATTTGGATTATTGCTTAATGAAAACAAAAATGAGACTATAACCCCTTCAATGTCAAGGAGCCTATTGATTTTAAATCATTAAATTAAATCGGGGTGATTTTAAAAACCAATAGGCTGCTTGCTACATCATAGCACACGATTTTTTTTAAAAAAACATTTGGATTATTGCTTAATGAAAACAAGAATGAGACAATAAACCCTTCAATGTCAAGGAGCCTATTGATTTTAAATCGTAAAATTAAATCAGGGTAAATTAAAAAAAACAATAGGTTGCTTGCTACAGCAGAGAACACTTTCTTTTTTTAACCCTTTTGGATTATTGCTTAATGAAAACATGAATGAGATAATAACCCCTTCAATGTCAAGGAGCCTAATGATTTTAAATCGTAAAATTAAATCAGGGTAATTGTTGTGGTCAGGTGGCTGCAGGGGTCGGAGGCGAAAAGCCAATTAGTTCAATGTCCTTCCAGATGAGAGCAGGTCCTGTGCATTTTGAGCTGACAAGAATCCTATTCATTTTGAGCGACATAAGCAGGAATAATGGAAGTGGGGTTTTTTTAGTGGTTAAAGAGAGTTAGAATTGTGTGAAAGTGACCTACCGTCCTCGCTGTCGGCGCCCCCGCGCCCCCGGAGGGTCCCGGCGCGCCTGCGGGCCTCGACCAGGCCGCCGGCGGCCGCGGGACTCTGCAGGAGTTTGCTCCTCTGCATGGCCACGCTGTAGTCCGGCGGTCTCAGGTGGGGGGGCCTGGGCGGGGGGGTGCCGCTCGGACCCCCCGCCACCACCACGCAGTCTTTCAGGTCCCCCAGAGCCAGACCCTGGTAGCCTGGAGGGGTGGGAGGAGGGGCTCGGTAACGCTCATCCTTGGCGGGGGAGGTGATGCAATAAACTGTATGGATGGAGGCGGGGTTTCCCCAAAAAGAAGAATGAGGGGGCGGGGCAACAGAAGGAAAATAATAAGTGAAATAAAAATGACAACAATACAGTGGGGCAAAAAAGTATTTAGTCAGCCAGCGATTGTGCAAGTTCTCCCACTTCAAATGATGACAGAGGTCTGTCATTTTCATCATAGGTACACTTCAACTGTGAGAGACAGAATGTGGAAAAAATAATCCAGGAATTCACATTATAGGAATTTTAAAGAATTTATTTGTAAATTATGGTGGAAAATAAGTATTTGGTCAACCATTCAAAGCTCTCACTGATGGAAGGAGGTTTTGGCTCAAAATCTCACGATACATGGCCCCATTCATTCTTTCCTTAACACGGATCAATCGTCCTGTCCCCTTAGCAGAAAAACAGCCCCAAAGCATGATGTTTCCACCCCCATGCTTCACAGTAGGTATGGTGTTCTTGGGATACAATTCAGTATTCTTCTTCCTCCAAACACGACGAGTTGAGTTTACACCAAAATGGCCCGACCACACCACCACAAATAGATGCCTGACAATTAGAACTTTTTGGTATAAACTCAACTCGTCGTGTTTGGAGGAAGAAGAATACTGAATTGTATCCCAAGAACACCACACCTACTGTAAAGCATGGGGGTGGAAACATCATGCTTTGGGGCTGTTTTTCTGCTAAGGGGACAGGACGATTGATCCGTGTTAAGGAAAGAATGAATGGGGCCATGTATCGTGAGATTTTGAGCCAAAACCTCCTTCCATCAGTGAGAGCTTTGAATGGTTGACCAAATACTTATTTTCCACCATAATTTACAAATAAATTCTTTAAAATTCCTACAATGTGAATTCCTGGATTTTTTTTTCACATTCTGTCTCTCACAGTTGAAGTGTACCTATGATGAAAATGACAGACCTCTGTCATCATTTGAAGTGGGAGAACTTGCACAATCGCTGGCTGACTAAATACCTTTTTTGCCCCACATTACATAAAAATGATGAAATGAATGATGGAGGCTGACACAAACACAAAGCGAAAGGGGAGGAGCCTAATTTCCCGAGCCCTCACCTATCAGGCCCTTGTCTGTGCTCGACGTCACCGTTTTGTAGGCGGGGTCTGCGCCTTGCCCTCCCTCCTCATTGGTCGACGAGGGCTGCTCCGCCGCCGCCCTCCGCTTTACCGTCCCGTAGTTCCCCTCGTAGGCGTCCGACAGCGAGCCGGACGACGCCCAGCTCTGCCGCGACAGCTCGCCGTGCTCCAGGCCCCTGGCGCCGGCCTCCGCCTCGGCGCCGGCCGGCCGCGCGTGCCTGAAGCCGCCCGGGTGCGGCGGCAGGAGGAGGGGCAGCGGGTGGCCGTGGATGCCGTGGTCCCAGGGGCGGCAGGAGGACGGCGGCAGGCTCTGGAAGGAGTCGTGGGAGTTGGACGAGCAGGACGTCCAGCTGCCGCGCCCGCTGTCCGCCACCTGCTCCAGGGTGGCCAGGTCGGGGGTCAGCTCCTCCGTGGAGACGGACGAGCTGAAAGTGGAGGCGCGCGCGGCGTAGCATCGGGACGCCGCCGAGCTGCGGAGGAAAGGCGACATCGTCAATCTTTCGTGGATGTTTTTTCTGTGATTCAATGCTTTCTACAAAGCAGCCTTTTTGTTTTTAAGGAGGATTTGACCCAAAATATTGGAGGCCGCTGCGGTCAAAGCTACATTTTTGAGGCGTTTCTTCTGTGACGGAACAAGAAACATATTGATTTTTTTTTTTTTTGGAACATCACCTGTCATATAAATCAATACCAAGGAGCCTATTGAGCCTATTTAAGTGTTTAAGTTGGTGCTAGCAAGGTGTATAATATAGCCAAGAGTCATGGATGCATGGCATTCTGGGTAATTCTTATGTTGCGTTTATAATGTGTTACAGAGCCGATGTTCTTCCAAAATGTGTTTGTTATTCTTGTTAGGTGTGGGTTCACAGTGTGGTGCATATTAGTAAGAGTGTTAAACTTGTTTTAAACCTATTGATTCTTTTTTTTTTTTTTTTTTTTTTTTTGGAACATCACCTGTAATATAAATCAATACCTAGGAGCCTACTGAGCCTATTTAAGCTGTGCCAGTCGAATGCTTTACTAGTGTTTATTTTAATGACCAAAGCAAGAATCCTAATGGTTTTCAATAGTGGCAAATAGAGTCAAAGGTACGTTTTTTGGGTTCTGTGGATTTTTTAAAAGGGTGCCACTCAGCCAAGGTGGTTTATTATTAACATACGTTTTTTGTTTTTTTTCATTTTACAGGTCAAAGCAAGAACCCTAATGGTTTTAAATAGTGTTTGAACTTTTGTGGATGTTTTTTTTATTGATTCAGTGCTTGCTACACAAGCAACCTATTTGTTTTTAAGAAGCATCTGACCCAAAATATTGGAGGCGGCTGCAGTCAAAGCTACATTTTTCAGGCGTTTCTTCTGTGTCGGAACAAGAAACCTATTGATTTTTTTTTTTTTTTTGGAACATCACCTGTAATGTAAATCAATACCAAGAAGCCTATTGAGCCTATTTAAGTGTTTAAGTTGGTGCTAGCGAGGTGTACAATATAGCCAAGAGTCATGGATGCATGGCATTCTGGGTAATTCTTATGTTGCGTTTATAATGTGTTACAGAGCCGATGTTCTTCCAAAATGTGTTTGTTATTCTTGTATGGTGTGGGTTCACAGTGTGGCGCATATTAGTAAGAGTGTTAAACTTGTTTTAAACCTATTGATTCTTTTTTTTTTTTTTGGAACATCACCTGTAATATAAATCAATACCTAGGAGCCTACTGAGCCTATTTAAGGTGTGCCAGTCAAATGGTTTACTAGTGTTTATTTTAATGACCAAAGCAAGAATCCTAATGGTTTTCAATAGTGGCAAATAGAGTCAAAGGTACGTATTTTTGGGTTCTGTGGATTTTTTAAAAGGGTGCCACTCAGCCAAGGTGGTTTATTATTAACATACGTTTTTTGTTTTTTTTCATTTTACAGGTCAAAGCAAGAACCCTAATGGTTTTAAATAGTGTTTGAACTTTTGTGGATGTTTTTTTTTATTGATTCAGTGTTTGCTGCACAAGCAACCTATTTGTTTTTAAGAAGCATCTGACCCAAAATATTGGAGGCGGCTGCAGTCAAAGCTACATTTTTCAGGCGTTTCTTCTGTGTCGGAACAAGAAACCTATTAATTTTTTTTTTTTTTTTTTGGAACATCACCTGTAATGTAAATCAATACCAAGAAGCCTATTGAGCCTATATAAGTGTTTAAGTTGGTGCTAGCAAGGTGTATAATATAGCCAAGAGTCATGGATGCATGGCATTCTGGGTAATTCTTATTTTGCGTTTATAATGTGTTACAGAGCTGATGTTCTCCCGAAATGGGTTTGTTATTCTTGTTAGGTGTGGGTTCACAGTGTGGTGCATATTAGTAAGAGTGTTAAACTTGTTTTAAACCTATTGATTTTTTTTTTTTTTTTTTTTTTTTGGAACATCACCTGTAATATAAATCAATACCTAGGAGCCTACTGAGCCTATTTAAGGTGTGCCAGTCGAATGGTTTACTAGTGTTTATTTTAATGACCAAAGCAAGAATCCTAATGGTTTTCAATAGTGGCAAATAGAGTCAAAGGTACGTTTTTTGGGTTCTGTGGATTTTTTAAAAGGGTGCCACTCAGCCAAGGTGGTTTATTATTAACATACGTTTTTTGTTTTTTTTTTTCATTTTACAGGTCAAAGCAAGAACCCTAATGGTTTTAAATAGTGTTTGAACTTTTGTGGATGTTTTTTTTATTGATTCAGTGTTTGCTGCACAAGCAACCCAGTTGTTTTTAAGAAGCATCTGACCCAAAATATTGGAGGCGGCTGCAGTCAAAGCTACATTTTTCAGGCGTTTCTTCTGTGTCGGAACAAGAAACCTATTAATCTTTTTTTTTTTTTTGGAACATCACCTGTAATGTAAATCAATACCAATGAGCCTATTGAGCCTATATAAGTGTTTAAGTTGGTGCTAGCAAGGTGTATAATATAGCCAAGAGTCATGGATGCATGGCATTCTGGGTAATTCTTATGTTGCGTTTATAATGTGTTACAGAGCCGATGTTCTTCCAAAATGTGTTTGTTATTCTTGTTAGGTGTGGGTTCACAGTGTGGTGCATATTAGTAAGAGTGTTAAACTTGTTTTAAACCTATTGATTTTTTTTTTTTTTTTTTTTTTTGGAACATCACCTGTAATATAAATCAATACCTAGGAGCCTATTGAGCCTATTTAAGGTGTGCCAGTCGAATGGTTTACTAGTGTTTATTTTAATGACCAAAGCAAGAATCCTAATGGTTTTCAATAGTGGCAAATAGAGTCAAAGGTACGTTTTTTGGGTTCTGTGGATTTTTTAAAAGGGTGCCACTCAGCCAAGGTGGTTTATTATTAACATAGGTTTTTTTTTTTTTCTTCATTTTACAGGTCAAAGCAAGAACCCTAATGGTTTTAAATAGTGTTTGAACTTTTGTGGATGTTTTTTTTATTGATTCAGTGTTTGCTGCACAAGCAACCCAGTTGTTTTTAAGAAGCATCTGACCCAAAATATTGGAGGCGGCTGCAGTCAAAGCTACATTTTTCAGGCGTTTCTTCTGTGTCGGAACAAGAAACCTATTAATCTTTTTTTTTTTTTTTGGAACATCACCTGTAATGTAAATCAATACCAAAAAGCCTATTGAGCCTATTTAAGTGTTTAAGTTGGTGCTAGCGGGGTGTATAATATAGCCAAGAGTCATGGATGCATGGCATTCTGGGTAATTCTTATTTTGCGTTTATAATGTGTTACAGAGCTGATGTTCTCCCGAAATGGGTTTGTTATTCTTGTTAGGTGTGGGTTCACAGTGTGGTGCATATTAGTAAGAGTGTTAAACTTGTTTTAAACCTATTGATTTTTTTTTTTTTTTTTTTTTTTGGGAACATCACCTGTAATATAAATCAATACCTAGGAGCCTATTGAGCCTATTTAAGCTGTGCCATTCGAATGCTTTACTTGTGTTTATTTTAATGACCAAAGCAAGAATCCTAATGGTTTTCAATAAAAGGGTGCCACTCAGCCAAGGTAGTTTATTATTAACATACGTTTTTTTTTTGTTTTTTTTTTTCATTTTACTGGTCAAAGCAAGAACCCTAATGGTTTTAAATAGTGTTTGAACTTTTGTGGATGTTTTTTTTATTGATTCAGTGTTTGCTGCACAAGCAACCTTTTTGTTTTTAAGAAGCATCCGACCCAAAATATTGGAGGCGGCTGCAGTCAAAGCTACATTTTTCAGGCGTTTCTTCTGTGTCGGAAAAAGAAACCTATTGATTTTTTTTTTTGAACATCACCTGTAATGTAAATCAATACCAAGGAGCCTATTGAGCTCAGCTTTTACTCTACTCTGTCAAACGCTATTTAAAACCAGTAGGGTTATTGTTTCAAAAACACGTATGGTGACAATAAACCATAATTTAAAAAATCAATAGGTGTCTTGTTCTGACGCAGAGGAAAAGGCCTAAAAATGTCGTTTTGACTCCAGCGCCCTGTATCATTCTGGGTCGCATCCTCCTTAAAAACAAATAGGCTGCTCGCCACATCGTGAAAGTCAAACATTTTTTTAATTTAAAACCATTTGGATTCTTGCCATTAAAAAACATGCATGGCGACAGTAAACCATTTGGCTGGCACACTTTAAAAAAATCAATAGAACCTGAGAAAAACGTGACTTTGACTCCAGCTGCCTCAAATATTTTGGGTCAGATGGAGCCTAAAAACAAAGAGGCTTCTTGCTACATCGTAGAAAAAAAACATGATCAAACTATTGATTTTGAAAAATAAAAGCATGTATGGTGACAGTAAAAAAAAGTAATAAAAAAAACATAAACACTATTTTAAAACCAATAGGGTTCTCGCTTTGGCTGCAAGTGGGGAAATAAAGCTAATTAAAATGAATAGGGCTCCTACTCTGACACAGAAGCTCACGACTTCCTGTTCTTTGCCAAATAAGAGGCGTCCACCTCATTTTTTTGACACATTCTACGAAAACTGCCAAAAAAACCTACTTAAAATATGGGAATAAAAGAGCAAGCAGGTGAAATATAACCCAAAAAAAGTTGCAATGTTGACTCTAATAACACTGTCATAGCTAAAAAAAATAAAAAAATAAAAAAAAATCAATAATGTGATTAATTATTGACCTATTCCAGGCCCAGATTACTTCTCATCAAACATTCCATCCTGCATTTGTTTTGGTGCAGTAAATGAACAAGTGGATTAATTATTCATTTTCTACCACTTGTCCTGGCAGTAAGTCGGACACGTTTCCAGTGAAGGTTGGACTCCGCCAAGGCTGTCCTTTGTCACCGATTCTGTTCATAACTTTTATGGACAGAATTTCTAGGCGCAGTCAAGGCGTTGAGGGGTTCCGGTTTGGTGGCCACGGGATTAGGTCTCTGCTTTTTGCAGATGATGTAGTCCTGATGGCTTCATCTGGCCGGGATCTTCAGCTCTCACTGGATCGGTTTGCAGCCGAGTGTGAAGCGACCGGAATGAGAATCAGCACCTCCAAGTCCGAGTCCATGGTTCTCGCCCGGAAAAGGGTGGAGTGCCATCTCCGGGTTGGGGAGGAGACCCTGCCCCAAGTGGAGGAGTTCAAGTACCTAGGAGTCTTGTTCACGAGTGAGGGAAGAGTGGATCGTGAGATCGACAGGCGGATCGGTGCGGCGTCTTCAGTAATGCGGACGTTGTACCGATCCGTTGTGGTGAAAAAGGAGCTGAGCCGGAAGGCAAAGCTCTCAATTTACCGGTCGATCTACGTTCCCATCCTCACCTATGGTCATGAGCTTTGGGTCATGACCGAAAGGATAAGATCACGGGTACAAGCGGCCGAAATGAGTTTCCTCCGCCGTGTGGCGGGTCTCTCCCTTAGAGATAGGGTGAGAAGCTCTGCCATCCGGGAGGAACTCAACGTAAAGCCGCTGCTCCTCCACATCGAGAGGAGCCAGATGAGGTGGTTCGGGCATCTGGTCAGGATGCCACCCGAACGCCTCCCTAGGGAGGTGTTTAGGGCACGTCCAACCGGTAGGAGGCCACGGGGAAGACCCAGGACACGTTGGAAAGACTATGTCTCCCGGCTGGCCTGGGAACGCCTCGGGATCCCCCGGGAAGAGCTAGACGAAGTGGCTGGAGATAGGGAAGTCTGGGCTTCCCTGCTTAGGCTGCTGCCCCCGCGACCCGACCTCGGATAAGCGGAAGATGATGGATGGATGGATGGATGGATGGATTGTCCTTTAATAATGCTGACAAAATAATAGAATGATAAATGACACAATATGTTACTGCATATGTCAGCTGACTAAATTAGGAGACTTTGTTTGTTTACTTACTACTACAAACCCCGTTTCCATATGAGTTGGGGAAATTGTGTTAGATGTAAATATAAACGGAATACACTGATTTGCAAATCATTTTCAACCCATATTCAGTTGAATATGCTAGAAAGACAACATATTTACATTAACATTAACTTTAGAATTTGATGCCAGCAACACGTGACAAAGAAGTTGGGAAAGGTGACAATAAATACTGATAAAGTTGATAGATGCTCATCAAACACTTATTTGGAACACCGCACAGGTGTGCGGGCTAATTGGGAACAGGTGGGTGCCATGATTGGGTACAAAAAAAGCTTCCCAAAAAATGCTTTCACAAGAAAGGATGGGGCGAGGTACACCCCTTTGTCCACAACTGCGTGAGCAAATAGTCAAACAGTTTAAGAACAACGTTTCTCAAAGTGCAATTGCAAGAAATTTAGGGATTTCAACATCTACGCTCCATAATATCATCAAAAGGTTCAGAGAATCTGGAGAAATCACTCCACGTAAGCGGCATGGCCGGAAACCAACATTGAATGACCATGACCTTCCATCCCTCAGACGGCACTGTATGAAAAACCGACATCAATCTCTAAAGGATATCACCACATGGGCTCAGGAACACTTCAGAAAACCACTGTCACTAAATACAGTTTGTTGCTACATCTGTAAGTGCAAGTTAAAGCTCTACTATGCAAAGCGAAAGCCATTTATCAACAACATTTATCAACGCCGGCGGCTTGTCTGGGCCCGAGATCATCTAAGATGGACTGATGCAAAGTGGAAAAGTGTTCTGTGGTCTGACGAGTCCACATTTCAAATTGTTTTTGGAAATATTCGACATCGTGTCATCCGGACCAAAGGGAAGGCGAACCATCCAGACTGTTATCGACGCAAAGTTGAAAAGCCAGCATCTGTGATGGTATGGGGGTGTATTAGTGCCCAAGGCATGGGTAACTTACACATCTGTGAAGGCACCATTAATGCTGAAAGGTACATACAGGTTTTGGAACAACATATGCTGCCATCTAAGCGCCGTCTTTTTCATGGCCGCCCCTGCTTATTTCAGCAAGACAACGCCAAGCCACATTCAGCACGTGTTACAACAGCGTGGCTTTGTAAAATAAGAGTGCGGGTACTTTCCTGGCCCGCCTAAAGTCCAGACCTGTCTCCCATCGAAAATGTGTGGCGCATTATGAAGCGTAAAATACGACAGCGGAGACCCCGGACTGTTGAAGGACTGAAGCTCTACATAAAACAAGAATGGGAAAGAATTCCACTTTCAAAGCTTCAACAATTAGTTTCCTCAGTTCCCAAACGTTTATTGAGTGTTGTTAAAAGAAAATGTGATGTAACACAGTGGTGAACATGCCCTTTCCCAACTACTTTGGCACGTGTTGCAGCCATGAAATTCTAAGTTAATTATTATTTGCGAAAAAATAAAATAAAGTGATGAGTTTGAACATCAAATATGTTGTCTTTGTAGCATATTCAACTGAATATGGGTCGAAAAGGATTTGAAACACATCCAACACAATTTCCCAACTCATATGGAAACGGGGTTTGTAAAAGACAAGTTGTCTTGTATGTTCACTGTTTTATTTTAGGACAAACTTGCAATAAGAAACATATGTTTGATGTAAGTTTTTTTGTTAAAATAAGCTAATAATGCCATTTTTTGCGGTCCCCTTTTTAAAAAAAATAAAATTACCAAAAAGTGTCTAAATAATTTTGGTACTCAAAACTGAATCTTACCAATTGAAGGCTATAACAGGCTACTTCTCGGTTTATCGTTAACAACCCGATCCTGCGTACTTTCATTTTCCATTGTGCTGCTCTCAGTGGAAAATGTTAGGACACCCCTCTGCTAAATCAATTGCATTTAAAGGCTCACCTTTCATTGAAACATTGAAAAAAAAAAAAAGTATCAAAAACAACAAATACATTGGTGTAGACTGCCATGATGCATCCCACCAGGTCTCTATGTCATACAGTAATATCGCCATTAATTGGTTCCAGGGCTGACAGAGGTGAATTCGTTCTGAATTGTACAGTGGGACAAAAGTATTTAGTCAGCCACTGATTGTGTAAATTCTCCCACTTAAAAAAATGACAGAAGTCTGTAATTTTCATCATAGGTACACTTCAACTGTGAGAGACAGAATGTGGAAAAAAAATCCAGGAATTCACATTGTAGGAATTTTAAAGAATTTATTTGTAAATTATGGTGGAAAATAAGTATTTGGTCAACCATTCAAAGCTGTCACTGATGGAAGGAGGTTTTGGCTCAAAATCTCACGATACATGGCCCCATTCATTCTTTCCTTAACACGGATCAGTCGTCCTGTCCCCTTAGCAGAAAAACAGCCCCAAAGCATGATGTTTCCACCCCCATGCTTCACAGTAGGTGTGGTGTTCTTGGGATGCAACTCAGTATTCTTCTTCCTCCAAACACGAGGAGTTGAGTTTGTACCAACATGGACACATGCGAGGTTTCCCACACATTCATTTATTTGTGGCGGCCCGCCACGAAATAATTACGGCCGCCACAAATAAAAAAATAATATAAAAATATATACATATATTTTTTTTTTTTCCGGCTTTTCACTCGCTCGACCACTCATAAAAGCAATGGGACTCTGTCTGTTAATGGAGCTTGTAGTTACATATTATATAAATATGTAAATTCTCTATACATATGTATATAAATATGTACATAAAGTGTTGTAATTATATTCCAACTCCGCCCCAAAGCATGATGTTTCCACCCCCATGCTTCACAGTAGGTATGGTGTTCTTGGGATGCAACTCAGTATTCTTCTTCCTCCAAACACGAGGAGTTGAGTTTGTACCAAAATGGATACATGCAGGGTTTCCCACACATTCATTTATTTGTGGCGGCCCGCCACAAAAGAATTACGGCCGCCACAAATCAAAAAATTACATAAAAATATTTTATTTGTATGAATTTTTTTCCGGCTTTTCACTCGCTCGACCGCTCATAAAGGCAATGGGACTCGGTCTGTGAATGGAGTTTGTAGTTACATATTATATAAATATGTTAATGCTATATAAATACGTAAATAAATATCTACATAAAGTGTTGTAATTATATTCCAACTCCGCCCCAAAGCATGATGTTTCCACCCCCATGCTTCACAGTAGGTTTGGTGTTCTTGGGATGCAACTCAGTATTCTTTTTCCTCCAAACACGACAGTTCTATTTTGGTTTCATCTGACCACATGACATTCCCCCAATCCTCTGCTGTATCATCCATGTATCCATTTTGGTATAAACTCAACTCCTCGTGTTTGGAGGAAGAAGAATACTGAGTTGCATCCCAAGAACACCACACCTACTGTGAAGCATGGGGGTGGAAACATCATGCTTTGGGGCTGTTTTTCTGCTAAGGGGACAGGACGATTGATCCGTGTTAAGGAAAGAATGAATGGGGCCATGTATCGTGAGATTTGGAGCCAAAACCTCCTTCCATCAGTGAGAGCTTTGAATGGTTGACCAAATACTTATTTTCTACCATAGTTTCAAAATAAATTATTTAAAATTCCTACAATGTGAATTTCTGGACGTTTTTTTCACATTCTGTCTCTCACAGTTGAAGTGTACCTATGATGAAAATGACAGACCTCTGTCATCATTTGAAGTGGGAGAACTTGCACAATCGCTGGCTGACTAAATACTTTTTTTGCCCGACTGTATATTTCCATAGCCGCCGACTTACCTCGTGCTGGGCTGGCTGTAGTCCACGTTCAAGTGCGTCGCCGCCGCGCTCTCGGGGGTCGGAGCGCCGACGGGGGTGGCGGCGGCCGTCCTGCCGCTGTTGCTGCTGTTGCTGTTGCAGCGCTCGTCCAGGCCGGGGGCGGGCACCGAGTCCACGGAGCAGATGCTGGAGCGCGAGGAGATCTCGCTGTGGCTGGAGTCCGACAAGTTGTCCGCTTTGCCGTGAGGGAGCAGAGAGTAGCCTGAACACGGGGAAGAAAGATTAGCGGCAGGAATGGGTACCAAGTTCGATACTTCTATAGGTACCTGTCGATACCACCGGGCATTGAGTCACGTAAAATCCATATTTGCCATATTTTGTATTCCAGTCAAGACTCAATGGCAACGTAACCAACGTAAAGTAAGGCTCAACGCTTCCAAAATGTGTTAGCTTAATGCTAATTTGCATTGGATTTGCCATAGACAGGCTACTATTAGCATTAGCGATTTTATATAGCGATTTTTACTGCCTCTTAATCTTGTAATTAAAAAAAACACAACTAAGAGTAGTGTTACAATCAAACAGCTGGTGTGTAAAAACCGCAAGACTTACAGTGCTAACATGTTGTAGGGCGCAACACTACTCAGCGGCCTAGTGGTTAGAGCAGGTGTCACCAACGCGGTGCCCGTGGGCACCAGGTAGCCCGTAAGGACCAGATGAGTCGCCCGCTGGCCTGTTCCAAAAATAGCTCAAATAGCAGCACTTACCAGTGAGCTGCCTCTATTTTTTAAATTGTGTTTATTTACTAGCAAGCTGGTCTCGCTTTGCTCGACTTTTTTAATTCTAAGAGAGACAAAACTCAAATAGAATTTGAAAATTCAAGAAAATATTTTAAAGACTTGGTCTTCACTTGCTTAAATAAATTCATTTATTTTTTTACTTTGCTTCTTATAACTTTCACAAAGACCATTTTAGAGAATTATACAACCTTAAAAAAGATTTTAGGATTTTTAAACACATATACATTTTTACCTTTTAAATTCCTTCCTTTTCTTTCCTGACAATTGAAATCAATGTTCAAGTAAGTTATTTTTTTAAATTTTTATAAATAATAAAAAATGTAAATTTAATTCTTCATTTTAGCTTCTCTTTTTTTGACGACGAATATTTGTGAAATACTTATTCAAACTTATGATTAAAATTAAAAAAAAATATTCTGGCAAATCTAGAAAATCTGTAGAATCAAATTTAAATCTTATTTCAAAGTCTTTTGAATTTCTTAAAAAAATTTTGTTCTGGAAAATCTCGAAGAAATAATGATTTGTCTTTGTTAGAAATATAGCTTGGTCCAATTTGTTATATATTCTAACAAAGTGCAGATTGGATTTTAACCTATTTAAAACATGTCATCAAAAATATATATTTATTGTGATAAATCATTAAGATGATCAGGGTTTCCACAAAGATAAATATCATTAATTATTAATAATAACATAGAGTTTAAGGTAAATCCAGCGAATTGGCTATTTCTGGCAATTTATTTAAGTGTGTATCAAACTGGTAGCCCTTCGCATTAATCAGTACCCAAGAAGTAGCTCTTGGTTTCAAAAAGGTTGGTGATCCCTGGCATAGTAGCTACATTCTAATGTCCACTTTCTCATGCAATCCACATGATTATTTTAGTAAAAAACACATTTTGATATATAGAATAATGTGGTTTTTTTTAATGCCGACTCATCAGTTTGCTATTCCAACACCGGTTGAGTTGTGTTGTGTACTCACCTATGCCGTAGCTGCGCAGGCTGACGGTGCTCGCCTTGGTGCTGGCGTCGCTCGTCAACGACGACGACGACCCCGACAGGTTCATCTGGCTTGAGGTCTGGGTTTTGGCTGAACCCCCTGCTGGCGGGAGCAAAAAGAGAGGAAGAGGCGTCAGTCTTGGTGGAGGCCGGCGGCAGGGACGAAGAAACGCCACCTTTGCGCGGCGAGCCCTGCGGCGAGGCGGTCGGACTCGAGTGCAAGGAGGAGATGGAGGAGACGGTGTCCTCCGAGGGTCTCTTGGGGCTCCACTCGTCCGCCGAGCTCACGGGGGGCTTCTTCACCACCTGGGGGGAACTGAAGTCTGGAGAAACAAAACCAGCACCAACGTGACCACATTAAGACCATTTGAAGTGATGAAGCAGACCACACTGAATGATAAGGAAGACTTCATTATGTGATGTAGCAGGCCACAATAAATGATGTGGCAGGCCACAATAAATGATGTTGGCAGGCCACAATAAATGATGTTGGCAGGCCACAATAAATGGGTGGCAGGCGACATTAAATGATATGGCAAACCACGTTGAATGACGTAGCAGATCAAATTAAATGACGTAGCAGACCACAATAAATGATGTGGCAGACCAAATTAAAAGATGTGGAAGAGGACAATAAATGACGTGGTGGGCCAGATTAAAAGATGTGAACAGAAAATTAAAAAGTGTGGAAGATCAGATTAAATAATGTAGCACACTAAATTAAATAACGTGGCAGACCACTTTAAATGACATGGCAGACCACGTTGAATGACGCTGTGGGCCACATTAAATGATATGGAAGACCAGATTAATTGATGTAGCAGACCAGATTTAATGATGTGGAAGACCACATTAAATGATGTGGCAGACAACATTGAATGACACAGCGGGCCACTTTAAAAGATGTAGCAGATTCAAATAAATGATGTAGCAGACTACGTTAAATGACATGGCAGACCACATTGAATGATGTGGCAAACCCCAATAAATGATATGGCAGACCACAATAAATGATGTGACAGACAAAATTAAAAGATGTGGAAGAGGACATTAAATGATGTGGTGGGCCACTGTAAAGATGTGAAGAGAAAATTAAAAAGTGTGGAAGATCAGATTAAATAATGTAGCACACTAAATTAAATAATGTGGCAGACCACTTTAAATGATATGGCAGACCACGTTGAATGATGCAGTGGGCCACATTAAATGATATGGAAGCCCGCATTAATTGATGTAGCAGACCAGATTCAATGATGTGGAAGACCACATTAAATGATGTGGCAGACCACGTTGAATGACACAGCGGGCCACTTTAAAAGATGTAGCAGATTCAAATAAATGATGTAGCAGACTACGTTAAATGACGTGGCAGACCACAATAAATGATATGGCAGACCACAATAAATGATGTGACAGACAAAATTAAAAGATGTGGAAGAGGACATTAAATGATGTGGTGGGCCACTGTAAAGATGTGAAGAGAAAATTAAAAAGTGTGGAAGATCAGATTAAATAATGTAGCACACTAAATTAAATAATGTGGCAGACCACTTTAAATGATATGGCAGACCACGTTGAATGATGCAGTGGGCCACATTAAATGATATGGAAGCCCGCATTAATTGATGTAGCAGACCAGATTCAATGATGTGGAAGACCACATTAAATGATGTGGCAGACCACGTTGAATGACACAGCGGGCCACTTTAAAAGATGTAGCAGATTCAAATAAATGATGTAGCAGACTACGTTAAATGACGTGGCAGACCACAATAAATGATATGGCAGACCACAATAAATGATGTGACAGACAAAATTAAAAGATGTGGAAGAGGACATTAAATGATGTGGTGGGCCACTGTAAAGATGTGAAGAGAAAATTAAAAAGTGTGGAAGATCACATTAAATAATGTAGCAGACCAAAATAAATAATGTAGCAGACTAAATTAAATGATGCGGCAGACCACTTTAAATGATGCGGCAGACCACTTTAAATGATGTGGCAGACCACATTGAATGACGCGGTGGGCCACTTTAAATGATATGGAAGACAACGTTAAATGATGTAGCAGACCAAATTAAAAGAGGTGGCAGATCAGATGTTGTGGCAGACCATGTTAAATGATGTCCATCCATCCATCCAGTGATAGGCCAATTAAACAATGTAGCAGACCACTTCAAATGAAGTGGCAGACGTCGTTGAATGATGCGGTGGGCCATTTTAAATGATGTGGAAGACCACATTAAATGATCTAGCAGACCAAATGAAATGATGTACCAGACCAGTCACATTTATTGTGGCGGGCCACAATAAATGTGACAGACCATGTTAAATAATGCGGAAGACCACGTTAAACGAGGCGGCAGTCCACAATAAATGTCGTAGCAGACCACATGAAATGACGTGGCAGACCACATGAAATTAAATGGCAGACCACTTTAAAAGACGTGTCAGACAATTTTAAATGAGGTGGCAGACCACATTGAATGGTCTGCCACCTCAATAAATGGGCCACAATAAATGATGTGGAAGACAACATGAAATGATCTAGCAGAAGAAATTAAAAGATGAACCAGACCACGTTAAATGATGTACCAGACCACGTTAAATGCTGTGGCAGACCACAATAAATGATGTGACAGACCACATTAAATGATGCGGCAGACCACATTAAGTGATGCGGCAGACCACAATAAATGTTGCAGACCACGTTAAATGGTTTGTGGCAGACCACCTGAAATTATGTGGCAGACCACAATAAATGTAGCAGACCACTTGAAATGAAGTGGCAGACCACTTGAATGATGTGGCAGACCACATGAAATGATGTGGCAGACCACAATAAATGTGGCAGACCACGTGAAACGATGTGGCAGACCACGTGAAACGATGTGGCAGACCACATGAAATTATGTGGCAGACCACAATAAATGTAGCAGACCACTTGAAATGAAGTGGCAGACCACTTGAATGATGTGGCAGACCACATGAAATTATGTGGCAGACCACAATAAATGTGGCAGACCACGTGAAATGATGTGGCAGACCACTTGAAATTATGTGGCAGACCACAATAAATGTAGCAGACCACTTGAAATGAAGTGGCAGACCACAATAAATAAAGTGGCAGACCACCTTAAATGGTTTGTGGCAGGCCACTGAAATGAAATGGCAGACCACTTTAAAAGAGGTGGCGGACAATTTTAAATGATGTGGCAGGCCACTTGAAATAAAATGGCAGGCTATGTTAAATGATGTGGCAGGCCATGTGAAATGATGTGGCAGACCACTATAAAAATGTGGCTGACCACTTTAAATGATGTGGAGGACCACTTTAAAAGATGTAGCAGACCACTTTAAATCCAGTGGTAGGCCAATTTAAATCCAGTGGCAGACTACATGAAATTATGTGGCAGACCACTTTAAATGATGTGGCAGACCACATTAAATGATGTGGCAGGGCATTTTTAAATCCAGTGGCAGACTACGATGAATGACGTGGCAGACCACTTTAAATGATGTGGCAGGCCATTTTTAAATCCAGTGACCACTTTAAATGATGTGGCGGGCCACATTAAATGATGTTGCGGACCACAATGATTCAATGACCAATCCTAGCACAGTCTACATGCTTCAAAGAAGAAACTCACTCGGAGGGCCCACGTCTTTGGCAGTGCTCTTCTTCCTCAGCGGGTTCAGCGGGACCTGCACCTGAAGGACTTGCGAGACCCGGTTCTGGGTTTTCCCCGAGGGCAGAGCTGACCGCAAGGACACGGGCGACATGTCCGACTTGGTGGACCGCCTGTCGCTCAGGTTCTTGGAAACTGCGAGGAGAAAGGAAGCAAAGTTGGACTTCATCACGCTTCTCAACCAAAGATGTAATGTTCGCCAAAGAGTCTTCTGATGTGATAGATCTTGGAAAAGTACATGCAGGTGCGTACTTGGGTATCAAACAGTGACACAAATCACGCGCCGTGCGTGTAAGGACGATGTCATCGAATGAAATGGCGCTTCATACAAAAAAACAAACATGTCCTAGCCCCTTCCTACTCCGTCACTGATAAAAATATAATGACAAAAGTCCCTAAATATGGACGCTAGGATTACCGTGATTTCCAAACTATAAGATGCTACTTTTTTCCTACGCTTTGCCCCCTGCAGCTTAAAAATGGTGCACCTAATTTATTTTTTGATCTTCACTGCTGGCTGTAATGCAAACACTTTTCATTAAAACCCATCCAAAGACACTTAAATTCCATAAATACGTTTTAGAAAAACATAAACAAGTTGGGAAAAAGAGCAAAGAGGTGAAAAGTAACGGGAAAAAGTTGCAATGTTGACTTTAAACATTGTTATTGTTAACTGTAATCAAAAAAAAAAAAAAGAATCAAAATCAATGTTGTTATGAAATATTTACCTATTCAAGGCGCCGATTACTTATCAAATATTACATTTTTAAATATTTTGGGGGGGGGGAAAATGTTGCATATTTTGTGTTTTTGCCATAAAAAATGTTTTTCTTTCACAATAAGGGCAAAAAAACAACAACTATATATTCAAGCATTATACTATATATATATATATTTGTTGATGTAAATACTGTATATGCAAATATATGTATGTATATATGTATATGTATGTATACATGTATATACATATACATGCATATATACATATGTAGATGTAAATATACGCATATATATGTATATATATATGTATACATGTATATACACATATATATATATTGATGTAAATATATGTATGTATATACATATATACATACATATATATGTATATACATATATATATGTTGATGTAAATATACACATATATATGTGTATGTATACATGTATATACCTATATATATATATATATATACATACATGCGTATGTATGTGTGTATGTATGCATGCATGCATGTGTGTATATATATAAATACACATACATACACACAAAAATTATATATATACATATGTATATACACACATATACATGCATATATACATATACACATATATACATATACACATACATACACATACATATATACATATGTAAATATATGTGTATGTACAGTATATGTAAATAATATAATAAAAAAAAAAATATATGTATATATAAATGTATTTATATATAAATATATGTATGTATACATATATATATATACATACACACACACACACATACATACACAGAAGAAAAACAAATTATATATATATATATATATATATATATATATATTGGTTTTGAAAATACAAATATGAAAATGGCCCCCGCATGCTTTCATATTTCAGTGTGTGGCCCCCATTGGAAAAAGTTTGGACACCCCCGGTCTAAACCAAAATAAGAACATGTTCTGGTACCTTTTCATTAACACTAAAATGTCATACTCTGCCATAGCGGACCAAACAGTACCGCTTGGCGAAAACGGGCTTCAGTTGGCGGACGGTCAACACTGATGCATTGTGGGAAGGTTGCAAGCAAATCCACTCACTGGTGGTGTAGGTGGGCTCGCACTGCAGGGACATGATCTGGTGCTTCTCCTCGTCCGCCTCCACCAGCAGGTTGGACAGGTACTGCTTCACCTTGCGCGCCATCTGGGCGTCCTCGTACAGCTTCTTGGCGTTGAGCAGCGAGCTGCGGCGGACGCGCTTCTTGTGGGCGCCGCCCTGCACGTCCAGCATGTTGGAGTTGGTGCTGCCCTGGCTCAGAGACCTGCGGGGAGGGGGCGGTGGGGAGGTGGGGACAGACAACAAGGACCGGTGAGGTGCGAGGGAAGAGAAAGTGTCGGACAGGTGACGGGGGGTGGGGGTAGGGGGGGGATGCAGAGGAACGGGAAGTAGACGTACAAAGAGAAACCAGTAATACATTAATACACGTCACACACTTTTGGGCAGCCAATTAAAACGCAGGAGGGGCGGGTCCTGTTAACAGTATTGTCCAATAAAGCGAGGTCAATCCAAACTGAGCAGTTTTTCACATTTCAGGTCCATGCAGCTCGCCGCGCGCAACGCTACCAATCAAAATAAAAGCAAAACCAAAAGATGCAGTGGATAGGATATGAGGGATTATTATGGGATGCTGACATTAATCAGCCTGAGTCCAAATAGCATCTTTAAACCTCATGATTGGTACTTTACTACCTCTGTTTGTGTGCAGCCAATAACACATTACAGCTAAATAAATGTCATTAACAATAAACAATTAACATTGTATTAGTATTTTGCTTGTTTATTACAAAAGCTATTTTTTTTTAAATTTGGTGAACTGATTTTTTTTCCATTCAAATTATGCTGACAACTTTTTTGTATAGAAAAATGTGTGCAAAATGAGAGAAAATGTAGTGCAAAGGAAAAATATAATTTAAAATGTATAAAAATTCAGTGTATAAAACATCAGTGCAGAAATATTCGTTACTTTAAAACTCAAGACTCGCTTTCAGTAAATTAAGACTAAAGCAATCGATTATGTCTCAGAACCAGCCAATGGGTTTTGAAGCAACAGATTTTTCTGCCCTGATTTCTTAACACTAAAATTGTATACACTGAATGTTTTTTTACACTAAAATTGTACATACTGAATGTTTTTGTACACTAAAATTGGATATACTGAATGTTTTTGTATACTAAAATTGGATATACTGAATGTTTTTTTACACAAAAATTGGATATACTGAATGTTTTTTATACTAAATGTGTACATACTGAATGTTTTTTTACACTAAAATTGTACATACTGAGTGTTTTTTTTACACTACATTTGTATCTACTGGATGTTTTTTTACACTAAATTTGTATATACTGAATGTTTTTTTACACTAAAATTGGATATACTGAATGTTTTTTACACTAAATTTGTACATACTGAGTGTTTTTTTACACTACATTTTTATATACTCAATATTTTTTTACACTAAATTTGTATTTACTGAATGTTTTTTTAAACTAAATTTGGATATACTGAATGTTTTTTTTTTACACTAAGTTGGTATATACTGAATGTTTTTTACACTAAATTTGGATATACTAAATGTTTTTTTTCACTAAATGTTTATATACTGGGTTTTTCTTTTTACATTAAAATTTTCTGGTAAATTTATACTGAAGCAATCGATCATGTCTTAGAACCAGCCAATGAAGGGAGTTTTTTTTTTTCCTGCACTTAATTTTTTTTTTACACTAAATTTGTATACACTGAATTTGTTTACATGAAATTTCTATACACTTGTATTTTTTGCACTGCATTTTTAGATATAATTTTGTTTTACATTTAATTTTCATACACATAATTCTTGCACTGAATTGTTTTACACTGAATTTTTACACACTGGATTTTTATACACTTAGATTTTTTGCACTGAATTTGTACAGTGATTTTTTTATTACATTGAATTTTTATACACTTATATTTTTTGCACTGGATTTTTACATATTTATTTTTTTACATTAAATTTTTATACACTTGAATTTTTTGCACTGAATTTTTATTACATTGAATTTGTATACACTTATATTTTTAGCACTGAATTTTTACACACTGATTTTTTTTTTGCATTCAATTTTTATACACTATTTTTTGCACTGAATTTTTACATCGATTTTTTTTTACATTTAATTTTTATACACTTACATTTTTTGCACTGAATTTTTTTACATTCAATTTTTATACACTTATATTTTTTGCACGGAATTTTTACATTTAGTTTTTTTACAATGAATTTTTGTACACTTATTTTTTTTGCACTGAATTTTTACAACTGATTTTTTTACATTTACTTTTTACACACAGAATTTTTATACACTTATTTTTTTTGCACTAAATTTTTACATAGAATTGTTTTTACATTTATTTTTATACACTTTTACTTTTTGCACATAATTTATTTTACATTTAAATTTTACACACTGGATTTTTACACACTGATTTTTTTTGCATTAAATTTTTATACACTTATATTTTTTGCACTGAATTTTTACATAGATTTTTTTTTTACATTTAATTTTCATACACTTACATTTTTTGCACAGAATGTTTTTACATTTAAGTTTTATAAACTTGTATTTTTTACACTGAATATTTACGCTGATTTTTAAAACATTTTATCTTAACAAAACTGAATTGTTTAACACACACACCTTTAGTCAATGAAAGTGTCAGCATAATTTGATGTATACAAAATTCAATTCACAAATTCAGCGACGTACCCTTAGTGTAAAAAAAAAAAAAGAAGCTTCCGTAATAAAAACAAAAACAAATGAACCTCGATAATTAGAAGCTATGAGACTCAGATGCATGATGATGTCATCATAGACACAACATTGATGATGATGATGATGAAGATGACGAACTTTTTTGTGGGTCAGTTGGGTGTAGGCTGCCAATGGAAGGGTTAACACACACACACACACACACACACATACATACGCGCACACACACACAGGCATGGTGTAAAGTGAGTCTGAGGGGGCGGGGCATGCAGTTTAAAAGATGCACGGTGAGTTTTTTTTGCCACGCCGGCAAAAAGCAAATGGCCACAGGGGACAAACTTACCCTAAACTCTTCCACCTCTTCTTCCTGCAAGCGAGAGGTGCGAAGATTGAAGACATTTTTTTTTATTTTGGAGGGTGGAGGACGGTAAGGAAGGGGTGGGGGGGGGGGCATGGTGTCTGTAATGGAACTCATGCTGCCATGAAGGAATGATGGCAAGATGGAGAACAGCAAACACACGGGAGACATGTCCCCATATCGTCCGAAGAAGTGTGCATCATGTGACCATGTTTGTTGAAGCCACGGGAGACATGTCCCCATATCGTCCGAAGAAGTGTGCATCATGTGACCATGTTTGTTGAAGCCACGGGAGACATGTCCCCATATCGTCCGAAGAAGTGTGCATCATGTGACCATGTTTGTTGAAGCCACGGGAGACATGTCCCCATATCGTCCGAAGAAGTGTGCATCATGTGACCATGTTTGTTGAAGCCACATAGGACAGAAGTGTTGGGACACCTTTAACAAATGGTGTCTGTGGCGCCCATACTTGCCAACCCTCCCGGATTTTCCGGTAGACTCCCGAAAATTCAGCGCCTCTCCCGAAAACCTCCTGGAAGAAATTTTCTCCCCCGAAATTCAGCGGAGCTGGAAGACACGCCCCCTCCAGCTTCATGCAAACCTGAATGGGGACCGCCTTTTTTCACGTCCGCTTTCCCACTATATAAACAGCTTGCCTGCCCAATCACGTTACATCTTCGGATTTTAATAAAAAAACTGCACACACAAGGAGACGAAGCAGAAGAACGAGGAAGTTACAGCCATGGCGACGCCGTCTGTAATAGAGTGATGCTATGTTGTCTGTCGCCATCTCCTGGTGAATGTTGGCTATAGCATTATGGGGTTGCTTTTTGATTGGCCAGCGATTTATGTGGTGTTGCGCTCCAGTACGCAAATGGCAGAACAAAGGTTACTCAAATAGTGAAAGGTAAATGTTTTTTTGTTTTTTTTTAGTAACCAGCAAGCACAGTACAGTAAGTAGAAACACTGTGTTTTTATTACTGTGTATTTGAGAGGTGCCGTCTGAAATTCAACTATTTACTTTATTTATATATGTAATATAATAAATATATATAGCTAGAATTCACTGAAAGTCAAGTATTTCACATATATATATATATATATATATATATATATATATATATATTTTTTTTTTTTTTTTTTTTTCCAAGATGGCGCTGCTGTAGGCAGGAGCTCTGTGCTCTTGTATCATCCTTTTGTGTTTCCCTCTTGTTTTCATGTGTTATTATATTTTTTTGTCTTTTGGTCCGGGACCCTTTGGGACTGTGTGACAAGGGGTGTCACTTTCGTGACCTCTGTGGTGCTTTTTTTGTGGACTTCTGGATCTGCCTCCCGGGAGCCCTTTGGCCATGGAGACCAGCTGCTGGGTGTCTGCCACACCGGAGTCGCTTTGGAGGGACTGGAGGAGATGCGGATGAGGGGACAGGGCTGCGGAGCTGGCACTGAGCGCTGGGACGGAGAGGCTTCGCGGTGTCTTGGCTGGGTGAGCAGGTGTCGGACACCTCAGTCTCCTTGGACGTATCATCGCTCATCCATGCGGACTGGACACTGGCCGGGAGCGGAGTCGGCTGTCTTGGTTGCTTTATCTGCTGCTTTAATGTCTTTAATGTCCTATGTGTTCTTTGATGTTTGTGTACTATGGCTATGATTTGTTGTTTTTTTCCCTTGGCCTCAGTCTGCACCCCCTCTCCAGGGCCCAGGCTAAAACCGATTTTTAAATTTTATTTTAATCTTCTATTCCCCCCCCCCCTGTTTACCTGTATCTCATCTTTTTTTGTAAGGGGCGCTGGAAGCCGGCAGACCCGTCAGCGATCCTGTTCTGTCTCCCTGTAATGTTTGTCTGATCTTGAATGGGATTGTGCTGAAAATTGTAATTTTCCTGAAGGAACTCTCCTGACGGAATAAATAAAGTACTATCTAATCTATATATATATATATATATATATATATATATGAAATACTCGAGTTGGTGAATTGTAGATGTAAATATACTCCTCCACTCCACCCCCGACCACGACCCCCATCCCCCACCTCCCGAAATCGGAGGTCTCAAGGTTGGCAAGTATGGTGGCGCCCCCTCTGGGTTGTGGTCACAATGCTTTATAAAATATGCAAGCATTTGTTTTATAATCATGAGACAAACTAGCTATGATTTATGGACAGATAGTGGCAAAGTCCCGCCACCAATTTGACACACACGTGCTTGTCAGTCCCCTAAAGGTGTGTACCAAATTTTCTGCCGATTGGGATAAACACCCCAAAGTTACAGTGGCTGTTTTCAGCCGTGTGAAAAATTTCCAGTCAGATATAAGTCAATAACAGCGTGTTTGTTGTGACACACTTTCTGGAGTCCTCTTTGTTCTTTGTTGTGTATTTGTCCAGTTGTCAGGTCAGCAAACTCCTCCGAGCACAGCCGTGTGGAAAAAGTAAGAACAAAGCTTCCCCGAAAAGCTTACAATTGTCCAAAAAGTCTCGCTAAGATAAATAATTAAAATTCAGGTGTGTCCCAACACCTCTGTCCACTCTTGGAGTACACAAGGACTGTCTGTAGGGGGCAGTGTTGCATCATCCTGCATGTCAATACTTGAAGTGCCGATGTGTTCAAGTCCGAGAAATGTTGGCTTTCAAAGAATATTCATTTTCACCCCATTGGTGGAGTAAGACAGTAGTAGTAGTAGTAATAATAGTAGTAGTAGTAGTAATATTTATAATAGCAGTAGTAGTAATAGTAGTCATAATAGTAGTAGTTGTAGTAGTACTAGTAGTAGTATTTATAATAGTTGTAGACGTAGTAGTAATATTTATAATAGTATTAGTAGTAGTTGTAGATGTAGTACTAGTAATATTTATAATAGTAGTAGTAGTAATAGTAGTCATAATAGTAGGAGTAATAGTAGTAGTTGTAGATGTAGTAGTAGTAGTACTAGTAGTAGTATTTATAATAGTAGTAGTTGTAGACGTAGTAGTAATATTTACAATAGTAGTAGTTGTAGATGTAGTTATATGCATAATAGTAGTAGTAGTAGTATTTATAATTATAGTAGTAGTAGTAGTAATAGTAGTAGTTGTAGATGTAGTAGTAGTAATATTTATAATGGTAGTAGTAGCATTTGTAGACTTAGTAGTAGTAATATTTATAATAGTAGTAGTAGTCGTAATAATAGTAGTAGTAATAGTTGTAGTTGTAGTAGTAGTAATAGTTATTGTAAAAGTAGTAGTGGTAGTCCTAATAGTAGTAGTAATAGTAGTTGTAATTGTTGACGTGGTAGTCTCATGTATAATAGTAGCAATAGTAGTAGTGGTTGTAGTTGTAGTAGTAGTAATATTCATAATAGTAATAATAGTAGTAATAGTAATAACAGTACAATTAATAAATATTATTAGTAGTAGTATTAATAATAATAGAAATAGTAGTAACAATAATATTAGTAGTAGTGGTTGTAGTTGTAGTAGTAGTAATGATAATAATAATAATAGTAGTAATATTAATAATAGTAACAGTACAATTAATAAATAGTAGTAGTAGTATTAATAATAATAGAAATAGTAGTAACAATAATATTAGTAGTAGTATTAGTAGTTGTAGACTTAGTAGTAGTAATATTTATAATTGTAGTAGTAGTCGTAATAGTAGTAGTAGTAGTAGTAGTTGTAGACGTAGTAGTAGTAATAGTTGTAGACATAGTATTATTATTTATAAAAGTAGTAATAGTAGTTGTAGATGTAGCAGTAGTGTTATTTATATTAGTAGTAATAGTAGTTCTAGATGTAGTAGTAGTAATATTTATAGTAGTAGTTGTAATAGTAGTAGTAATAGTAGTTGTAGACATAGTAGTAGTAGTAATAATATTTATAATAGTAGTAATAGTAGTAGTAGTAGTAGTGGTTGTAGTTGTAGTAGTAGTAATATTTATAATATTAGTAGTAGTAATAGTATTAGTAGTAATATTTATAATAGTAGTAGTAATATTTTTAATAGTAGTATTGGTTGTAGTTGTAGTAGTATTAGTATTTATAATAATATTAGTAGTAGTAATAGTGGTAGAAGTAATATTTATAATAGTAGTAGTAGTAGTAATATTTATAATAGTAGAAATAGTAGTAGTAGTAGTAGTAGTGGTTTTAGTTGTAGTACTATTTACAATAATATTAGTAGTAGTAGTAATATTTATAATAGTAATAGTAGTAGTAATATTTAAAATAGTAGTAATAGTAGTAGTAGTGGATGTAGTAGTAGTAATATTTATAATAATATTAGTGGTAGTAATAGTAGTAGTAGTAATATTTATAATAGTAGTAATAGAGGTAGTAGTGGTTGTAGTGGTAGTAGTAGTAATATTTATAATAGTAGTAGTAGTAGTAGTAACTGTAGTAGTAGTAGTAATGGTAATAGTAGGAGTAGTAGTAATAATATTAGTATTAATTGTAACAGTAATATCAATAGTAGTAACAGTAATATTAATAATAGTAGTAGTAGTAGTATTAGTAGTAGTAATATTAATACTAATAGTAGTAATAGTAATATTAATAGTAGTAGTAGTAATACTAATAGTAGTAGAAGAAGTAACACACCTTTGTCTGAACATGAGTGCGGGGTCCATGTTGGCCGAGGTCATCCTCACCACATGTCGAATCTCCTTGGCGATCATCCTGAGCTTCTCAAAGTTCACCAGGCCGTCCACCGTGGAGTCATTACCTGCCAAACACCAACAATACCACAAATAATACAACAATTTCATAAACAATAAAACAATATACCAATAAAACAAGGTAACAAACAATAAACCAAGTGCATGACTAATATTACAAGAAACTACAAATACCATATTTTCGGACTATAAGTCGCAGTTTTTTTCATAGTTTGGCCGGGGGTGCGACTTATACTTATACCGAAAAATACGGTAATACAACTACATCTACACTATTACAAATAAAACCAATACAAGTATACACTTTTTTTTTTTACATTGAATTTTTACACACTGAATTTTTATACACTTATATTCTTTGCACTGAAATTTTTTACATTAAATTTTTACACACTGGATTTTTATACACTGGATTTTTTGCACTGAATTTTTTACACTTATATTTTTTTTGCACTGAATTTTTATATTGATTTTTTTTTACGTTTAATTTTATACACTTACATTTTTTGCACTGAATTTTTTTACATTGAATTTTTACACACTGGATTTTTATACACTTACATTTTTTGCACTGAATTTTTTTTTACATTTAATTATTACACAAATAATTTTTATATACTTATTTTTTTACCACTGGATTTTTACTTTTTTTTTTTTTACATGTAATTTTTATACACTTATATTTTTGCACTGAATTTTTTTACATTGAATTTTTACACACTGGATTTTTATACACTGGATTTTTTGCACCGAACTTTTACACAGATTTTTTTTTTTACATTGAATTTTTACACACTGGATTTATATACATTTATTTCTGCACTGGATTTTTACATATAATTTCTTCTACATTTAATTTGTATGCACTTATATTCTTTGCACTGAATTTTTTTACAAAAATTTTTTACACTGAATTTCTACACTGATTTTTTTTTACATTGAATTTTTACACACTGAATTTGTATACACTTATATTTTTTGTACTGGATTTTTACAAATATTTTTTTTTACATTTAATTTTTATACACTTAGATTTCTTGCACTGAATTTTTTTACATTGAATTTTACACACTGGATTTGTATAAACTTTTTTCTGCACTGGATTTTTACAAATATTTTTTTTTACATTTAATTTTTATGCACTTATATTCTTTGCACTGAATTTTTTTACAATACATTTTTACACACTGAATTTTTGCACTGAATTTCTACACAGATTTTTTTTTACACTGAATTTTTCTACACTTAAATTTTTTGCACTGGATTTTTACGTATAATTTTTTTACATGTAATTTTTATACACTTATATTCTTTGCACTGAATTTTTTTAAATGAAATTTTTACACACTGGATTTTTTGCACTGAATTTTTACACTGATTCTTTCTTACACACTGGATTTTTATACACCCCTATTTTTTGCACTGAATTTTTGTATTGAATTGTTTTTACATTTAATTTGTATACACATATCTTATGCACTGAATTTTTTTGCGTTGAAGTTTTACACACTAGCTTTTTATTAAATGGATTTTTTGCACATTTTTACACTGATTTTTTTTACATTGAATTTTTACACTGAATTTGTATACACTTATGTTTTTTGCACTGAATTTTTATATTGATTTTTTTTTACGTTTAATTTTATACACTTACATTTTTTGCACTGAATTTTTTTACATTGAATTTTTACACACTGGATTTTTATACACTTACATTTTTTGCACTGAATTTTTTTTTACATTTAATTATTACACAAATAATTTTTATATACTTATTTTTTTACCACTGGATTTTTACTTTTTTTTTTTTTACATGTAATTTTTATACACTTATATTTTTGCACTGAATTTTTTTACATTGAATTTTTACACACTGGATTTTTATACACTGGATTTTTTGCACCGAACTTTTACACAGATTTTTTTTTTTACATTGAATTTTTACACACTGGATTTATATACATTTATTTCTGCACTGGATTTTTACATATAATTTCTTCTACATTTAATTTGTATGCACTTATATTCTTTGCACTGAATTTTTTTACAAAAATTTTTTACACTGAATTTCTACACTGATTTTTTTTTACATTGAATTTTTACACACTGAATTTGTATACACTTATATTTTTTGTACTGGATTTTTACAAATATTTTTTTTTACATTTAATTTTTATACACTTAGATTTCTTGCACTGAATTTTTTTACATTGAATTTTACACACTGGATTTGTATAAACTTTTTTCTGCACTGGATTTTTACAAATATTTTTTTTTACATGTAATTTTTATGCACTTATATTCTTTGCACTGAATTTTTTTACAATACATTTTTACACACTGAATTTTTGCACTGAATTTCTACACAGATTTTTTTTTACATTGAATTTTTACACACTGAATTTTTCTACACTTAAATTTTTTGCACTGGATTTTTACGTATAATTTTTTTACATGTAATTTTTATACACTTATATTCTTTGCACTGAATTTTTTTAAATGAAATTTTCACACACTGGATTTTTTGCACTGAATTTTTACACTGATTCTTTCTTACACACTGGATTTTTATACACTTATATTTTTTGCACTGAATTTTTATATTGAATTGTTTTTACATTTAATTTGTATACACATATCTTATGCACTGAATTTTTTTGCGTTGAAGTTTTACACACTAGCTTTTTATTAAATGGATTTTTTGCACAACATTTTTACACTGATTTTTTTTACATTGAATTTTTACACTGAATTTGTATACACTTATGTTTTTTGCACTGAATTTTTACATTACATTTTTTTACATTTAATTTTTATACACTTATATTTTTTGCACTGAATTTTAAAACACTGAATCTTAACAAAACTGAATTAGGACACTTATTGTATTTTTTTTCCATTTTAGGCTTAGGGCCGACCACAAAGACCACTCCCCTGGTTTTAAGTCTCGTTTTTGGGCACCACGAGCTGGAGCCAGCACTCGGACCTCGGAGCGCGTGCAGGAGTGTAAAATTGTGTAAACATTTCCAAGCATTTCCAAGCACTTCACCCAAAATTCAAGCATTTTTCAAATATTGAAAACATAACATTAAAATCCAAGCATTTTCAAAGTTTTTAAGCACCCGTACGTATAATTTTAGTGTGTGTATAATTAATACTATAATAATATAGGGATATTAGTGTGTGTGAGTAATATATTGCAAGATGAGTCAAATGTTAGACAATGAAGACTTTAACAGAAGTAAAAGGTCCTGTTGAGAGAGGAACTTTCCACAATAAAACAGGAAGCGGTACCTTCGTGCAAGAAGGTGAGGTCCTTCTTAACGACGGGGAAGAGCGGGATGATGGGCGGCTGCATGCTCTGGCTGCTCAGCACGTTGCGATACTTGGCCATGTTCCTGGACGGGTCGAACACGTCCTGCAGGTCACCGAACAACTTGTCGTACTTGCTGGGCAGCTTCTCCCAGGAGCCGCGCAGCCGCGCCACCGGGGCCAGGTTCAGACCGCTGGGGGAACGCAAAAAAAATATATAAAGAATATGAGAAACTGTTCCCAATTTTATAGGGAAAAAAGGTGACACATTGGGAGAAAAAGACTGTTTTCAGTAAATTTTTTGTTTTTTAATCTTTATTATTTACTTCAAGTTATTACAGTATGCCTCTATATGTCAGGCTTTGTTTCTGTTTTAGTTTTTTCCTCTGCATTTGTCTGTTTCCTCTGTGTTTAGTAACTCCTGTCTTTAGTTCCTGTCTAGTGCTCTTATTTTGTCAGCTTCCTGTCTTGTTCCCTGAGTGCTGTGTTACCCTTCAGCTGCGGCTGATTGGCATCTGGCCACACCTGTTGCCAATCAGCCCGCTCCTATTTGTATCTGCTTTGTCTTGTGTCAGTTGCTGGATCATTGTATTGTCATTCGGACTTGTCGTTGGAGTGCCATCTCCGGGTTGGGGAGGAGACCCTGCCCCAAGTGGAGGAGTTCAAGTACCTAGGAGTCTTGTTCACGAGTGGGGGAAGAGTGGATCGTGAGATCGACAGGCGGATCGGTGCGGCGTCTTCAGTAATGCGGACGTTGTATCGATCCGTTGTGGTGAAGAAGGAGCTGAGCCGGAAGGCAAAGCTCTCAATTTACCGGTCGATCTACGTTCCCATCCTCACCTATGGTCATGAGCTTTGGGTCATGACCGAAAGGATAAGATCACGGGTACAAGCGGCCGAAATGAGTTTCCTCCGCCGGGCGGCGGGGCTCTCCCTTAGAGATAGGGTGAGAAGCTCTGCCATCCGTGAGGATCTCAACGTAAATCCGCTGATCCTCCACATCGAGAGGAGCCAGATGAGGTGGTTCGGGCATCTGGTCAGGATGCCGCCCGAACGCCTCCCTAGGGAGGTGTTTAGGGCACGTCCAGCTGGTAGGAGGCCACGGGGAAGACCCAGGACACGTTGGGAAGACTATGTCTCCCGGCTGGCCTGGGAACGCCTCGGGATCCCCCGGGAAGAGCTAGACGAAGTGGCTGGAGATAGGGAAGTCTGGGCTTCCCTGCTTAGGCTGCTGCCCCCGCGACCCGACCTCGGATAAGCGGAAGATGATGGATGGATGGATGGACATGTCGTTGCCATATGTTGCTCTTGTCGTGTCGATGTGATTCTTTTCAGCTATTACCTGTCATGCTACATTTTGTCCTGGTCGTCATAGCGCTAAGCTGTTCCTGTTAGCCATTAGTTATTTCCAGTTTTTCTGTTTGCTATCCACTAGCTTCCATGCTAAAGTTCCTTTTTGTTTTCTAGCTTCCAGTGCTAGCTCCCTTAGTTTGTTATTCCGCCCACGTGCGTGCTTTTTGTTTGTTCTTGTTTAGTTTGAATTAAATCATGTTTTCATATGCTTGAGGTTCATCAACAACTAATAACTTTGACACTATATACATATTTATTTAATCTTTTTTATCAAATTTGGCCAAAGGGGGCACATTTCAATTTCTTAACTTTTGTGTGGTGTTCGGGTCTGTGGGACCCGTTTTCACTTTTTATTAAAAGAAAATGATACAATTAATTAATTTTTCAAACTGAGACTCACTGACTTTGGCTCATTTTCTGTGAAGAACATATATCAGAATACATATTTAATGACCACACAAAATATACCCCCTCTACGTACACAGAACATCAGAGGGTCAAATGTGCGAGAAAATGAGAGCAGACAGTGTTGACAAACAATCTCGCAACCTTGTTTTGGAACCGCAGGTGCAGAAACACAGAAGAAGAATCCCTTTGGTATACCGCTAGCTATACCGCAGGGGCGGTATAGCTCGGTTGGTAGAGCGGCCGTGCCAGCAACTTGAGGGTTGCAGGTTCGATCCCCGCTTCCGCCATCCCAGTCACTGCCGTTGTATCCTTGGGCAAGACACTTTACCCACCTGCTCCCAGTGCCACCCACACTGGTTTGAATGTAACTTAGATATTGGGTTTCACTATGTAAAGCGCTTTGAGTCACTAGAGATAAGCCGCTATATAAATATCATTCACTTCACTTCACAGAAAACTGGCAGAGAAAATTTCCGTGCAACGTTCATATTGTTGTTACTCAGCCGGCGTTTGTGGGTCTGATGGACCCACACATTTCTCTGCCAGTTTCTGCATCCCACAGGGATTCTTCTTTAATCAAACAATTTATGTTAAAATACTGAACAAAAAAGAGTTAATATGTATAATGGGGACACAAATTTCTCCGCCCTGCAGCAGCCACCAGCAGCAATTATTCATTCCTGAATAAAGGAGCTGCCTTCATAAGCCTGCTGATCCTGCCATGAGGCGCCGGAATATAGTCTTCTGTACCGTAAGCCGACACAAGCTTTATGCTCTCTCTCACTCTCTGTCCTGATCTTTCCTTGCGTTTATTGTCGTGTCCTCCCTCACCCCGCAGTTCCTTGTGCGCATCCCCTGTGTGTCGTGTGCTCCTGGATCTTCCCTGCCTCACTCGTGCCTTCCTGGTTCTCGACTCCTCGCTTGCCCCCGGACTACGACGACTCGCTCCTGCCTCTCGACCCCGCTTCCGCCCCTGGATAACCCTGCCTGCCTTGCCCTTGTCGGACAGCCCCGCTCCTCTAAACACGCACCTCCAACATTGACAGTAAAACCCACCCCCATGCTTCACAGTAGGTATGGTGTTCTTGGGATGCAACTCAGTTTTCTTCTTCCTCCAAACACGACAAGTTGAGTTTATACCAAAATGGATACATGGATACAGAGGATTGGGGGAATGTCATGTGGTCAGATGAAACCAAAATAGAACTTTTTGGTATAAACTCAACTCGTCGTGTTTGGAGGAAGAAGAATACTGAGTTGCATCCCAAGAACACCATACCTACTGTGAAGCATGGGGGTGGAAACATCATGCTTTGGGGCTGTTTTTCTGCTAAGGGGACAGGACGATTGATTTGTGTTAAGGAAAGAATGAATGGGGCCATGTATCGTGAGATCTGGAGCCAAAACCTCCTTCCATCAGTGAAAGCTTTGAATGGTTGACCAAATACTTATTTTCCACCATAATTTACAAATATATTCTTTAAAATTCCTAAATTGTGAATTCCTGGATTTGTTTTCCACATTCTGTCTCTCACAGTTGAAGTGTACCTATGATGAAAATTACAGACCTCTGTCATCATTTGAAGTGGGAGAACTTGCACAATCGCTGGCTGACTAAATACTTTTTTGCCCCAATGTATATATATATATATATATATATATATATATATATATATATATAATACATCTTTGGACATTATTGGCACAGTGGGGAGAGTGGCCGTGCGCAACCCGAGGGTCCCTGGTTCAATCCCCACCTAGTACCAACCTCGTCACGTCCGTTGTGTCCTGAGCAAGACACTTCACCCTTGCTCCTGATAGGTGCTGGTTAGCGCCTTGCATGGCAGCTCCCTCCATCAGTGTGTGAATGTGTGTGTGAATGGGTAAATGTGGAAGTAGTGTCAAAGCGCTTTGAGTACCTTGAAGGTAGAAAAGCGCTATACAAGAACAACCCATTTATCATTTATTTCCCCCACCCACTGGTGTCAGTTGCCGTCATCTCCCCTCTGCAAACCATAACAGTTTCACCACTTGAATGTTAACGCGAATCCTGCATCTTCTGTGACATTACTGAAAACTGCTATTTAGCAGTAATGAAGTTATTTGCAACTCCAACTACCATACACTGTATAGAAGGATGGCAAATTCTGAATGTGAATCATACTTTAAGGCAGGAGTAGGGAACCTATGGCTCTAGAGCCAGATGTCTTTTGATGACTGCATCTGGCTCTCGGATGAATCTGAGCTGACATTGCTTAACAGGATAAGTAATGATTAATTCCATTTGTCATCACAGTGTTAAAAACAACGTTCAAAATATAAAACATTCTCATGCATTTTTATGTTCAAGAAGTTGCGTTAATGGTAAGAAGTAATTTATTTATTTTTGGTTAGTGTGGGGCTTGCCCTCCCGGGGGTTCTTCAGACCACTAAGCACCGACATGAGAGCCTGTTTTAGGGTTACAATATTGTTTTATTTTTCAATCGGTCTCTCAGTTGCCTTCCAGCAATTGTTTTTTCCTCTTTCGTCCTCAATCGCGCTCTGGCTCCAGCCCCGACCCCGTCTCTCCTCCTGGCTGCTGCTTATAACAGAGCGACGTGTGATTAGATAACAAGGCCCAGGTGGGCCATCTACGCACCTGTCGCTGATTTGGAGGCCGGTCCTGGCAACATCCCGCTTTGCTGCAGGCCCGCAGGCCACGCCCCCTCCACAGTTAACTTCAGAATAACAATGGTAATACAAAGAATAAGAGCTATTATACTCTGGAAATGTTGGTCTTACTTAAAAATGCACGTGTTTAGTTGTGTTCAGTGTTAAAAAAAATATATTATATGGCTCTTAGGGAAATACATTTTTAAATATTTGGCTTTTTGGCTCTCTCAGACAAAAAGGTTCCCGACCCCTGCTTTGAGGTAATAGTGTTTTATAATAAATGCTGTATAGAAAATGTCATCTTAAGGATCATTAAACCAGATTTTGTTTTTGGAAAAACATATTAGTTTTAACTGTTTTATGGGCCAAAGCTTATAAAACTTAGGCATCTTCAGAATGGATCTGACTACCATTTAAAAAAGTTTCCCTTTAGGGGACCTGTTTTTTTGTCCCCATACCGTCAAAGTGTAAACAGAGCAATGTCCTCATTAAAATAAAGTAAGAACACACACACACCTGATGATGGCGAACATGGAGTTGAAGTTCTTGCACTCCCGACACTGCAGTGCGATCTTGATGAAATGCTTGATGGTCTTCATCCTCTTCAGGGCGTTCGGTTCCTTCAGGATCTCCGTGGCCACCCAGAAGGTCTCCTGGTTGATCACCTCCTCAAACTGCTTCA
>NC_084638.1:30793875-30873875 GCF_033978795.1 Nerophis ophidion | reverse complement strand
GTGTATAAAAACGAATATGGAAGCTGGACAAATAAGATGCCAAAAACCAACGACTTTCATGTGGTATTAGACAGAAAAGAGGAACTTTTTTTTCTCCTCCATTTGAAAATGTGGACATTATCAGCACTATACTGTCTGATTCCAATCAATGCAAGTCATCAGAATCAGGTAATACACCAACTTATATTCTTGTCTTCATGAAAGATAGGAATCTATGTGTTAAAAATGTATGTATATTCATTAAAACACCTTTAACATTTTAACAAAAACGGCAAAAAATAAATAAATAAATTATATACTGTGTATATAGATAGATAGATAGATAGATAGATAGATAGATAGATAGATAGATAGATAGTTAGATAGATAGATAGTACTTTATTGATTCCTTCAGGAAAATTAAAATTCCAGCAGCAGTGTTCAGAGTTGAGATCAATTTAAATAAAAGTAAAAAGTAAATAATGGGGGTTTAAATGGAAACAAAAAAGAGAAATATTACAATGAGAATAAAAACTAAAAAGCAACAATGGGAATAACAATATAACAGTAAAATAAGAATATAACAAGACAAAGTAGGCAGTAGTGACCATGTTATGAAAACGTATTGCACTGTTATTGTTTTGCATCCCCTGTCATCCTAGTACCCCTCGCCCCCCGTCCCAGAGAGGAGTTGTACAGTCTAATGGCGTGTGGGACAAATTAGTTTTTGAGTCTATTAGTCCTGTAGGTTAATTGGCAACACTAAATTGGCCCTAGTGTGTGAATGTGAGTGTGAATGTTGTCTGTCTATCTGTGTTGGCCCTGCGATGAGGTGGCGACTTGTCCAGGGTGTACCCCGCCTTCCGCCCGATTGTAGCTGAGATAGGCGCCAGCGACCCCAAAAGGGAATAAGCGGTAGAAAATGGATGGATGGACAACTTCGGTCTTATTTTTTGCGCTTAAGAAACTTTTCTCTGACTTTATCTCCAGACTCCTTCTGTTTGTTTATTTCCATTACTGCCACAAGTGGTGGAAAAGGGTATTACAGCCGAGTACCTCTATGGACCACAGCTGAGAAGCAGTTGTTTTTTGACAGCCCTCTAGGGGGCGCTTGCAGTCTAATGGTTAAAAAGCACTGCTATGTTTCATTGATTTGTAAAAAAAAAAATGACACATACTTAAAGACAAATGTTCGGGGTCGCCCCCCGCGACCCCGAAAGGGAATAAGCGGTAGGAAATGGATGGATGGATAGTCCTGCACTTGGGATGAAGCAGTCTAGAACTGAACAGGCTCCTCTGGCTACTGATAACACTATGCAGAGGGTGACTGGCATCATCCAGGATGCTCACTAGTTTGTCAACAGTCCTCTTCTCTGCCACCGTCACCAGTGAGTCCAGTTTCATTCCCATTGTAGAACCGGCCCGCCTGATCAGTTTCTCAAGTCTGGAGCTGTCCTTCTTAGATGTACTGCCCCCCCAGCACACTACCATGTAGAACACAACACTGGCAACCACAGACTGGTAGTACATCCACAGGAGTTTTCTACAAATGTTGAAGGAGTGCAGTCTCCTGAGGAAGTACAGCCTGCTCTGTCCTTTCTTGTACTGGTGGTCCGTGTTAACAGTCCAGTCCAGCTTATTGTCCACCCAAACCCCGAGGTACTTGAACGAGTCCACGGTCTGTACCTCAACTCCCTCGATCACAATAGGTTGTGACCGTGGACTCCACCTCCCAAAGTCAATGACCAGCTCCTTGGTCTTTGATGGATTGAGCTGCAAGACGTTCGTGTGGCACCAGACAACAAAGTCCCTCACCAGATTCCGAAACTCCTCCTCTCTGCCGTCCCTGATGCACCCGACGATGGCTGTGTCATCCGCGTACTTCTGGGTGTGACACAGCTCTGAGTTGTAGCAGAAGTCAGCGGTGTACAGGGTGAAGAGAAGAGGGGCCAGCACCGTTCCCTGCGGTGCTCCGGTGCTGCTGATCACAGTGTCAGACGTGATGTCCTTCAGTCTGACGTACTGTGGCCTGTCGGTGAGGTAGTTTGAAATCCAGGCAACCAGGCAGGGGTCCACTTGCATTTTGTAGAGCTTGTCCTGAAGGAGGCGGGGCTGGATGGTATTAAAGGCACTCGAGAAGTCCAGGAACAGGATCCTCACAGTGCCATTTCCCTCATCCAGGTGTGAGTGGGCACGATGCAGCAGGTAAAGGATAGCATCCTCCACACCAACGCCTGCCTGGTACGCAAAGTGCAGGCTGTCCTGGGCATGTTGCACCTGTGGTCTGAGGAGGCTGAGAAAGAGCCGCTCCAATGTCTTCATTGGATGAGAGGTGAGAGCCACTGGTCCGTAGTCGTTCAGCTCACTGGGGCAGTTCTTTTTGGGAACTGGAACGATGCATGACGTCTTCCAGAGGGTGGGCACTCTTCCCAGCTGCAGGCTGAGGTTGAAGATCCTTTGAAGTGGTTCACTTAGTTCTGCAGCATAGGTCTTCAGGAGTCGGGGGCACAGCTTGTCTGGGCCTGCTGCTTTCCTTGGCTGTATATATATATATATATATATATATATATATATATATATATATATATATATATGATATGTGTGTGTATGTATATATGAGGTAGATCACCTCGACTTGGTCATTTATTAAGTAATTGATAAACGTTGAAAAACTTATTGGGGTGTTACCATTTAGTGGTCAATTGTAGGGAATATGTACTGTACTGTGAAATCTACTAATACAAGTTTCAATCAATCAATCAATGCCTACTGAGCCTATGGTGCTGTTAAGTTATTGTGGCACAATTTGCCTTAATTTTTTTATTTTTGTGTATTATTATTTAATATATATTATTGTTTTAGTTGCTTAAGAGATATTCCTGGCTATGAATTTGCTCATTGCTATTTTTATGTTTTTGTGCATTATTTGTTGCCGTAATCAGGTTACTCATCAGTTACTCAGTACTTGAGTAGTTTTTTCACAACATACTTTTTACTTTTACTCAAGTAAATATTCGGGTGACTACTCCTTACTTTTACTTGAGTAATACATCTCTAAAGTAACAGTACTCTTACTTGAGTAGAATTTCTGGCTACTCTACCCACCTCTGCTCACGAAGAAACTTTACAATGTATTAAATCCATAAACGGTTATAAAATCGTATCAAATGGTGAGTTATTGTCATGTAGAAAAATCCCGTGTTTTACCAATTTCCCTTTTACCAACATATACTATTAAAGTTAAAGTACCAATGACTGTCACACACACATACTAGATGTGGCGAAATTATTCTCTGCATTTGACCCATCACCCTTGATCACCCCCTGGGAGGTGAGGGGAGCAGTGGGCAGCAGCGGTGCCGCGCCCGGGAATCATTTATGGCGATTTAACCCCCAATTCCAACCCTTAATGCCGAGTGCCAAGCAGGGAGGTAATGGGTCCCATTTTTATGGTCTTTGGTATGACTCGGCCGGGATTTGAACTCACGACCTACCGATCTCAGGGCGGACACTCTAACCACTAGGCCACTGAGTAGTATTGATGTTTAAGATTTAGGGACGGCGTGGCGCAGTGGGAGAGTGGCCGTGCGCAACCCGAGGGTCACTGGTTCAAATCCCACCTAGAACCAACCTCGTCACGTCCGTTGTGTCCTGAGCAAGACACTTCACCCTTGCTCCTGATGGGTGCTGGTTGGCGCCTTGCATGGCAGCTCCCTCCATCAGTGTGTGAATGGGTAAATGTGGAAGTAGTGTCAAAGCGCTTTGAGTACCTTGAAGGTAGAAAAGCGCTATACAAGTACAACCCATTTATCATTTAAGATATTTTTACTTCAAATGAATATCGCCTCCAAACATCCTTGACTATGAATAATCGGTATCAGTATCGGTATTGAAAAAAACACATCGGTTGATCTGTAGTTTAAATGTTCTCCAATAAGCACACCATTTCTCCTGGTTTAGTCACGTTATTTAAAACTGTAAACAGGTTTGACTGTTGGCTACACAACAGCTAAGCAGACAATAGCACACAAGCTAGACATACGTAATGAGTAGAGCGGGGTAAAATAATCGATTTTGTTATCTATTATGGAAGTCTGACAACTTGTGTAAGTACGTAGGCCGATTTTAGCCGTTATAAAGTGGGATGTTTTGTCGACCCCATGATGCTCGCACGCTTACCTGCCGTTGAGCTGAATGCGGTCGGCCAGTTTGGAGAGCTGGTCGGGAAGGCGGCGTTGTTTGATGACGCCCTCGGGGCTGACGGACACCTCGCACAGCGAGTAGGTCTCGGCGCCCGGCAGGAGGCCGAACTCGTTGACGGTGTGGGCCACCACGTCCTTGGCGGTGGTGTCCTTGCTGATGATGATGTAACAGCTCTGCTGGTCGGCCTTGAACACGCGGATCACCTGGTCTGGCACGTCTGTGAGGAGAGACAGGAGAGTCTATGTGTGTGTGTGTGTGTGTGTGTGTGTGTGTGGTGCGCGACATCATTCAATCTCACCTTTCAAGCTACTCTTATGGATATGTTGAGTACTGTATTATGGACATATGTAAATATTAGGGGTGTAACGGTACGTGTATTTGTATTGAACCGTTTCGGTACGGGGGTTTCGGTTCGGTTCGGAGGT
Source organism: Nerophis ophidion (assembly GCF_033978795.1). NCBI lineage: Eukaryota > Metazoa > Chordata > Actinopteri > Syngnathiformes > Syngnathidae > Nerophis > Nerophis ophidion. The sequence continues at coordinate 30,869,268 of NC_084638.1, read as the reverse complement.
GTACCGAACAAGTTTCCACATGGACATATTAGGTAGCGCACCGCAGGTTGTGTAAACAAAGCAGAGCGAGGCACAACACACGGCAGGCTAGCAGCGACCGGGCTAGGACAACATGCAAAAGCCAGCGCTGGAAGACCCTCATGCCTCGTTAACATCTCCCGTTTGGGAACACTTTGGGTGCGCGGTGCGATACAACAATGGAAGACAAAGGTGTGCCGGCATTATTCAGCAGCAGTAGGGTACGCTTCTGCCAACACGTCAAACATGCTAACTCCTTTGAAGCGTCACCACCGCATTCAAGCAGCGTCTCCTCGGCGAGTCAGGCAGGGCTGAAGCAATAACAAATGTTTTTATAGCAGCAGATTTAAGACCATCCATCCATCCATTTCCTACTGATTGTCCCGTTCGGAGTCGCAGGGGGTTGCTGTATTGCATTGAAAACTAGATTTTGACCCACTTCTATGGTGGAAGAACAATAAGCCCATATTTCCTCTTACTGCCAAGTTAGCCAGGCTGGTGTTTTTAAACAAGTTGAAAAACGTATTGGGGTGTTTGCATTTAGTGGTCAATTGTACGGAATATCAATCAAGCAATCAAAAAAAGCACCTTATATGTAGAGAGTTTTTGTTAAGAAACCATTCTGAGCCTTATCTTGTTTTGTTTTTATTTTATATATGTTGACCACATTAACCCTGACAATGGACCCTGTGTGTATATGTATGTTATGCCATTGTTTACAAAATTGGTAAATAAATAACCCCAAAAATTTTATTTTGTTGTTTTCTTACTGTACCGAAAATGAACCGAACCGTGACCTCTAAACCGAGGTACATACCGAACCGAAATGTTTGTGTACCGTTACACCCCTAGTCAATACTATTAAATACTGTATTATGGATGTATATAAATACTGTATTATGGACATATGTAAATACTAGAGATGTCCGATAGTGGATTTTTTGCCGATATCCGTTAATCAGATATTGTTCAACCCTTAATTACCGGGAAAATGCTCTCCCTGAGATAATCCTAATATACCCACTACAATTATGGGAAATATTATACTTTGATTTTCACAAAGTGCATTATTTTTTTAATTAAAAAAAAAACAAAAAACAACAGCTACAAAAACAATGAAGGCACACAGCTTCAGTCCAGTGTGGGGGTGGGGGGGGGGGGGGGGGGGTATTGTAGTGTCCTGGAAGAGTTAGTGCTGCAAGGATGTTCCAGGTATTTGTTCTGTTGTGTTACGGTGCGGATGTTCTCCCGAAATGTGTGTGTCATTCTTGTTTGGTGTGGGTTCACATGGTGGCGCATATTTGTAACAGTGTTAAAGTTGTTTATACGGCCACCATCAGTGTGACCTGTATGGCTGTCGACCAAGTATGCCTTGCATTCACCCATGTGTGTGTAAACGCCACATATATTATGTTTGTATGGAGGAAAAGCGGACGCCCCTAATAATGTTGTCGGGGTGGAAATCGGGAGAATAGTTGCCCCGCAAGATTTTCGGGAGGGGCACTAAAATTCAGGAGTGTCCTGGGAAAATCGGGAGGTTGAAACCGATACCGATAATTTCCGATATTACATTTTAAAGCATTTATCGGCATCTCTAGTAAATACTATAAATAATGTATTATGGATGTATATAAATACTGTATTATGGACATATGTAAATACTAAGTAAACACTGTAGGACTGCTTGTATCGGACATTATATCGAACATTTAACATGCAAGCACATATAATCTGAGCGCACCGACATCCAATATCAGTCGAATCGAGACACCCGTTACTACTGTCCAACATTTCCTCCCTTGAATTGCATTTTTCTTCCACAGCAGATTTTTACCAACGTTACTTGTGAACATGCAGAAGACGACAGTGTGGACTGGAAGACAGGGTTGTGTCCAACAGCTTCGTTTTCTTGTCCCGCAACATAACCCCCCCCCCCCCCCAAAAAAGACAAATCGCATTAATGCTAGTAATTTGATTTGTCAACACAAAGCTGAGATGTCCTGAAGGTTGATTTTACTCCTTCAATGTTTTACTGATTTGCAAATGTGGAGCCACATTAGAATGGGTTTACATTAAATATCAAAACAACTATAAAAGTGGCCCCAAATCCTTTAAAGGGGAACATTTTTTTTTGATATAGCATTCATAATCCTTGTGTAAGACAAGAACACATATGTTTTTATTTTTTTAATAAATTCTAACTCCTAAATAAACGCTTGCAAAAGTCAGCTATTTGGTACATGGTGACCAGGAGATGGCAGTCAGACATAAAAATATATGTGTAGACTGCAATATGACACCAGTAAACAAAACCAAAACTTTAAATGTTCCATTGAAAATAAATAACATTACACACGGCGCTCAAAAATCTGTCAAAATGTTTTAGTACCACTTTGAAGCCGCACCGCTTGATGGATAGTCGGCCCATTACGGCTACTGTAGTCAGAGATACACGTATTACTATGGTGTGTGTATAAGGACCGCAAAACTGCACTCATTAGCAGACATATTATCTGGTGTTTTGTTTCACAATATTATGCAAAACTTACTTTTCTTACTTTCTGGTACCTGCTGGTGTGTATTTGGGATCTGTATAAGTCCTGAAAATTTGCGCAAGTCCGCCATTGCAGTCCGTGTCGATAAGCTTCATTCTATTACTCTATCGTCTGGTTATGGGACAAAGTAGCATAAAGTTCGGACTTATATCTCGCTATGGAAAGCTAAAACATACCGGTGTAGTGAGTTTGCATAATTCACTCAAGGAACGTTAGTTAATAGAGAGACTGTTTTTCACGGGACACATTCCTGATGTTGTTGTTGCGCCGTTGTTGATTTAAGTAAAGTCTTAATGTCATTAAAAGAGTTAGCGCCATCTTTTGACACTTCCTCCACATCCGTCCTTGCACGCTACACCGCTTCAAAAAAGAGAAGACGCTGTCTAAGGTGAGCCAGGTAAATAAGGCTGCCCACAAAACGGCGCATCCTGAAGAGACTGTCAGAAAGCGGCTTGAAGATGATCTGTAAAACATCATCTATGCAACATTTTGACCACCATTACATGTTATGTAGAGCAGTGTTTTTCAACCTTTTTTGAGCCAAGGCACATTTTTTGCGTTGAACAAATGTGGAGGCACACCACCAGCAGACATCATTAAAAAACAAAACTCAGTTAATAGTATAAAGTCGTTGTCGCAATTGTTGGATATGACTTTAAACCATAACCAAGCATGCATCAATATAGCTCTTGTCTCAAAGTAGATGTACTGTCACATCACACTGTGACTTATTTTGAGTTTTTTTGGTGTTTTCCTGTGTGTTGTGTTTTAGTTCTTGTCTTGCGCTCCTATTCTGGTGGCTTTTTCTAATTTTTTGGTATTTTCCTGTAACAGTTTCATGTCTTCCTTTGAGTGATATTTCTACTTTGTTTTAGCAATCTAGAATATTTCAGTTGTTTTTATCCTTCCTTGTGAGGACATTGTCGATTGTCATGGCATGTTGGGATGTATTTTGTGGACGCCGTCTTTGCTCCACAGTAAGTCTTTGCTGTCGTCCAGCATTCTGTTTTTCTTTACCTTGTAGCCAGTTCAGTTGTAGTCTCGTTCTTCACAGCCTTCCTTTAACTTCAATGCCTTTTGTTTATTTTTGGTTTAAGCCTTAGACACCTTTTTTACCTGCACGCTGCCTCCCGCTGTTTCCGACATCTACAAAGCAATTAGCTACCGGCTGCCACCTACTGATAGGGAAGAGTATTACACGGTTATTCTGCCGAGCTCTAGACAAAACTCAACAACAACACATCGTTTGCATACTACAATTACCGGTTTGCAAAACATATCTTAAACCAAAATAGTTGAAACTAGATAATCTCCCACGGCAAACCAGATTGTATTTCAGGGCCCACTAGTGGTTGAAAAAACCAAGGAAAGGTTTTACAGGTAGAAAAAAATCACAATAAGACCACTTTAATGCGCCTTTTGTATGAAAAAAAGACCTAAACAGACCCACTAACCTTATAAACCAGTGCGCCCTATGGTCCAGAAAATACAGTAAATGGGAGTATTTTTGGCGCTTTTATGGGCGCAACAAATAATCCAATTACAAACCCCGTTTCCATATGAGTTGGGAAAATATGTTAGATGTAAATATAAACGGAATACAAAGATTTGCAAATCCTTTTCAACCCATATTCAGTTGAATATGCTACAAAGACAACAAATTTGATGTTCAAACTGATAAACATTTTTTTTTGCAAATAATCATTAACTTTAGAATTTGATGCCAGCAACACGTGACAAAGAAGTTGGGAAAGGTGGCAATAAAGACTGATAAAGTTGCAGAATGCTCATCAAACACTTATTTGGAACATCCCACAGGTGTGCAGGCTAATTGGGAACAGGTGGGTGCCATGATTGGGTATAAAAGCAGCTTCCATGAAATGCTAAGTCATTCACAAACAAGGATGGGGCGAGGGTCACCAATTTGTAGGCAAATTGTCGAACAGTTTTAGAACAACATTTCTCAACGAGCTATTGCAAGGAAGTTAGGGATTTTACCATCTACGGTCCGTAAAATCATCAAAAGGTTCAGAGAATCTGGAGAAATCACTGCACTTAAGCGATGATATTACGGACCGTTGATCCCTCAGGCGGTACTGCATCAAAAATAGACATCAGTGTGTAAAGGATATCACCACATGGACTCAGGAACACTTCATAAAACCACTGTAAGTAACTACACTTGGTTGCTACATCTGTAAGCGCAAATTAAAACTCTGCTATCCAAAGCAAAACCCATTTATCAACAACACCCAGGAACGCCGCCGGCTTTGCTGGGCCTGAGCTCATCTAAGATGGACTGATGCAAAGTGGAAAAGTGTTCTGTGGTCTGACGAGTCCACATTTCAAATTATATTTGGAAACAGTGGACGTGGTGTCCTCCGGAACAAAGAGGAAAATAACCATCAGGACTGTTGTGAAGTGAAGTGAATCATATTTATACAGCGCTTTTCTCTAGTGACTCAAAGCGCTTTACATAGTGAAACCCGATATCTAAGTTAAATTTTTTTAAACCAGTGTGGGTGGCACTGGGAGCAGGTGGGTAAAGTGTCTTGCCCAAGGACACAACGGCAGTGACTAGGATGGCAGAAGCGGGAATCGAACCTGAAACCCTCAAGTTGCTGGCACGACCACTCTATCAACCGAGCTATGCTATAGACGCAAAGTTCAAAAGCCGGCATCTGTGATGGTATGGGGGTGTATTAGTGCCCAAGGCATGGGTAACTTACACATCTGTGAAGGCACCATTAATGCTGAATGGTACATACAGGTTTTGGAGCAACATATGTTGTCATCTAAGCAACTTTATCATGGACGCCCCTGCTTATTTCAGCAAGACAATGCCAAGCCACGTGTTACAACAGCGTGGTTTCTTAGTAAAAGAGTGTGGGTACTCTTCTGGCCCGCCTGCAATCCAGACCTGTCTCCCATCGAAAATTATGAAGCGTAAAATACGACAGCGGAGACCCCGAACTGTTGCCGACTGAAGCTCTACATAAAATAAGAATGGGAAAGAATTCCACTTTCAAAGCTTTAATAATTAGTTTCCTCAGTTCCCAAACTTTTATTGAATGTTTTCAAAAGAAAAGGTGATGTAACACAGTGGTGAACATGCCCTTTCCCAACTACTTCGGCACGTGTTGCAGCCATGAAATTCTAAGTTAATTATTATTTGCAGAAAAAAAAAAAGTTTATGATTTGGAACATCAAATATCTTGTCTTTGTAGTGCATTCAACTGAATATGGGTTGAAAAGGATGTGCAAATCATTGTATTCCGCTTATATTTACATCTAACACTATTTCCCAACTCATATGGAAACGGGGTTTGTATGTGCATTGTTAGCTGACTCTTGCTAGCATTTATTTAGGATTTGGAATGCATAAAAAAAGAAAGGCATATGCATAAGGACTGTGACTGCAGTTCCACTTTAACTTTTGTGTTCGGCACTTTATGGGGGGGGGGAAGAAAATTTTGGACACCCCCTGCTTGTAAGTCTTCAGCATGTGAGAGGGACACGTGGACATGCGTGGCTTTGAGGGGCGTCTTATACTCACAGTAGAGTCCCAGTGCTGGAGCAGCAGAGATAAAACAAGACAGGAAAGAGAGAAGAAAAAAACGTGAGAGGAAAGAAGGGCTTGCTGCAGGACAACAGGGCGGTACGGTAGGAGGACGACGAAACGAAAGACAGGATTATTATGCTCCGTGCCGGTAGCGGCGTACTTAATATTGTGGCCGGTGAGAGTGCGCCCCCTACCTGCCGGGTTGGAGAAGTCCAGGACGCTGGTGGCGGGCTGCAGCAGGTCGGGGCTGCTGGAGGACAGGTTTCCAGGGAAGGGCATGATGGCCACGCTGTGTCGGCACTGCTTGGTCCCCACGATGCTGTCGTCCTGAGACTGTCCCATGCCGCCATCGCTGGGGTGGACAAACAGGACATTAGTGGGACTGTGACGAGAACTTTTAGACCGAGTTGCATCTGACAAGCAAACATTGCGACCAACAAGACCCAGTGATCTCATGCACACATGAAACATGTCCTCACAGAGCATACATGAGACACAACATCCAGGTTGGTAGCGAAGACCGGGAGTGGAGCTGGACTCTCTGGCGGTGGTGTCAGAGAGGAGAAGTCTAGCAAAACTCTTAGCCATTATGGACAACACCGCGGAGAGAATGAGCACGTTCAGTGGAAGGCTCAGACTCCCTAAATGCAACACGGAACGACACAGGAGGTCCTTCATACCGACAGCCATCAGACTGTATAATGCATATATTCCTTGACTGCACTTAAATGTAGAATATATCTATACTATGCATATATTATATATATATGTTATATATTATTTATTATTATTATTGTCTATTGTGAGCCAATAAGGCTCACAATAGACAATAATAATTCCCCCAGCATTCTATTCTATTATCACACCAGGAAGTACAACAAAATTGCACTAGAGAAAAGCACTATATGTGGCGTTTTGCTATGTTTGCAAACATGTAACACTTTTTATGGGCATTTTAGACACAGTCCAATCTACAATGGAACCAGCTTTTTTTTCCCCCCCCCAGCGCTAAAGGTGCATGGGATAGAGGCTGCACGACTGGGCACCAGACGGAAAGAATGCATACTTCAATACGTTTATTTTCATATAGGAGCTATTGCAAGGAATTTATGGAGTTTACCATCTACGGTCCGTAAAATCATCAAAAGGTTCAGAGAATCTGGAGAAATCACTGCACTTAAGCGATGATATTACGGACCGTTGATCCCTCAGGCGGTACTGCATCAAAAATAGACATCAGTGTGTAAAGGATATCACCACATGGACTCAGGAACACTTCATAAAACCACTGTCAGTAACTACACTTGGTTGCTACATCTGTAAGCGCAAATTAAAACTCTGCTATCCAAAGCAAAACCAATTTATCAACAACACCCAGGACAAAACTCTTAGCCATTATGGACAACACCGCGGAGAGAATGAGCACGTTCAGTGGAAGGCTCAGACTCCCTAAATGCAACACGGAACGACACAGGAGGTCCTTCATACCGACAGCCATCAGACTGTATAATGCATATATTCCTTGACTGCACTTAAATGTAGAATATATCTATACTATGCATATATTATATATATATGTTATATATTATTTATTATTATTATTGTCTATTGTGAGCCAATAGGGCTCACAATAGACAATAATAATTCCCCCAGCATTCTATTCTATTATCACACCAGGAAGTACAACAAAATTGCACTAGAGAAAAGCACTATATGTGGCGTTTTGCTATGTTTGCAAACATGTAACACTTTTTATGGGCATTTTAGACACAGTCCAATCTACAATGGAACCAGCTTTCCCCCCCACCCCCCCAGCGCTAAAGGTGCATGGGATAGAGGCTGCACGACTGGGCACCAGACGGAAAGAATGCATACTTCAATACGTTTATTTTCATATAGGAGCTATTGCAAGGAATTTATGGAGTTTACCATCTACGGTCCGTAAAATCATCAAAAGGTTCAGAGAATCTGAAGAAATCACTGCACTTAAGCGATGATATTACGGACCGTTGATCCCTCAGGCGGTACTGCATCAAAAATAGACATCAGTGTGTAAAGGATATCACCACATGGACTCAGGAACACTTCATAAAACCACTGTCAGTAACTACACTTGGTTGCTACATCTGTAAGCGCAAATTAAAACTCTGCTATCCAAAGCAAAACCCATTTATCAACAACACCCAGGACAAAACTCTTAGCCATTATGGACAACACCGCGGAGAGAATGAGCACGTTCAGTGGAAGGCTCAGACTCCCTAAATGCAACACGGAACGACACAGGAGGTCCTTCATACCGACAGCCATCAGACTGTATAATGCATATATTCCTTGACTGCACTTAAATGTAGAATATATCTATACTATGCATATATTATATATATATGTTATATATTATTTATTATTATTATTGTCTATTGTGAGCCAATAGGGCTCACAATAGACAATAATAATTCCCCCAGCATTCTATTCTATTATCACACCAGGAAGTACAACAAAATTGCACTAGAGAAAAGCACTATATGTGGCGTTTTGCTATGTTTGCAAACATGTAACACTTTTTATGGGCATTTTAGACACAGTCCAATCTACAATGGAACCAGCTTTCCCCCCCCACCCCCCCAGCGCTAAAGGTGCATGGGATAGAGGCTGCACGACTGGGCACCAGACGGAAAGAATGCATACTTCAATACGTTTATTTTCATATAGGAGCTATTGCAAGGAATTTATGGAGTTTACCATCTACGGTCCGTAAAATCATCAAAAGGTTCAGAGAATCTGGAGAAATCACTGCACTTAAGCGATGATATTACGGACCGTTGATCCCTCAGGCGGTACTGCATCAAAAATAGACATCAGTGTGTAAAGGATATCACCACATGGACTCAGGAACACTTCATAAAACCACTGTCAGTAACTACACTTGGTTGCTACATCTGTAAGCGCAAATTAAAACTCTGCTATCCAAAGCAAAACCCATTTATCAACAACACCCAGGACAAAACTCTTAGCCATTATGGACAACACCGCGGAGAGAATGAGCACGTTCAGTGGAAGGCTCAGACTCCCTAAATGCAACACGGAACGACACAGGAGGTCCTTCATACCGACAGCCATCAGACTGTATAATGCATATATTCCTTGACTGCACTTAAATGTAGAATATATCTATACTATGCATATATTATATATATATGTTATATATTATTTATTATTATTATTGTCTATTGTGAGCCAATAGGGCTCACAATAGACAATAATAATTCCCCCAGCATTCTATTCTATTATCACACCAGGAAGTACAACAAAATTGCACTAGAGAAAAGCACTATATGTGGCGTTTTGCTATGTTTGCAAACATGTTACACTTTTTATGGGCATTTTAGACACAGTCCAATCTACAATGGAACCCCCCCCCCCAGCGCTAAAGGTGCATGGGATAGAGGCTGCACGACTGGGCACCAGACGGAAAGAATGCATACTTCAATACGTTTATTTTCATATAGGAGATATATTATTTACCGGTGTGAGGACTGGTGGGCATTGTGGTGCCGGGTTCGATTCCCTCGAGGATGCGTTGACGTGAACACAACAAAGGTACGATCTTAAAATATTTATTTAACAAAAAGAGAGCTCTGAACAGAAGTACTGGAGCTAATAAAAAGGCAAACCAAAAACGCTAGTTTGAAAACTAGGAAATACAAACAGAAAACTAAACTTGGCATGAAAGCACAAAAATGTAAAAACAAAAACAATTGGCATGAGAGCTAAGAAAAGGCAGGTGGCTTAGCATATGAGCTAGCGAGAATAAACGTAGAAAAAGTAGCGGCCGTCACTTGTTGCATGAGAGCAAATTATGAACCCAGACCGAATGAACAGAAAAGGCTGGCCTAAATAGGAGGGTGATAATTAGTAGCAGGTGTGCGGGGCGAGACTAGCAGGTGGACTGATGAGTGACCATGGTGACAAAGCAAACAGGAAATAAGGAGTCGGAGAAATATACAAAATGGAAAAATAAATAGTGTAGATCTGAGCAGCGGATCGCAACAACCGGACTACAATACTCTTTATTCAATAATGTAAAAACAAGAGTATAAATAAGTCATACTGTTCCATTACCTTACTACTGTCACTACTCAACTGCCAAAGAACTGTAGACACCTTTTAATATTTGTTGCTTCCTATACTGTGAATACTATATATAATGTTATACTATTTGATCTTGCACTGGTACTGTATTTGACTATTGTACTTCAAATTGTACTGATACTTCTACCATAACTACTGTGCCTTATTGTGCAACTTAATTGTCTATTCAATTTTTTGTATTTTTTGTATTTAGTGTATTAGATTCTGCAACTAGTGTTCGAATCCCACTAGACACAATATCTGAAGAGCATGGAAAAAAGCATTTCACTGTTATGTAGTCTGCACGTGACGAATAAACTTTGAACCTTAATAATATATACTAAATATATGTATATGAAAAAACAAACAGCATTTTAAAAAACGTAGGCGGACACCAAAACGTTTCAAATAAATTTGGCTTTAATCAGCCTCTAAAGCAGAGATGGGTCATTATTTTGACACGGGGGGCCAAATTTAGACAAAAAAATCTGTCTGGGGGCCGGTATATCTGATTTTTAGGAACACTAATACAAAACCTGTCTGAATGCTAAAAAACATTATGACAGACCGCCTAAAAAAACATAATGGATTTTTTTTATTTTTCTACGAAGGATAAAACACTAAATATTGACAACACATTAACATCCAACCCCCTTTCGATCGACATATTTTTTTACAATGAATTGAAACGCAACAAAAATGCAATGAATCGTGAAAAATGAACGCAAACGGTAAAAAAAAAACCCCACCTAAAATCTGATACATTTGCTGAATTTCCCCCAGGGATCAATAAAGTACTTTCTGTTGTATTATATTCTATTGTATATAACACAAAGCTTTAGAACGTTTTTGTGAAAATCTCCTTCCGTGTCTGTGGAAACGCTTCCCGCCCACACTGCTTGGTGCCTCGTTTGACCTGCTGTGGCATAGATGACCATAGTAACTAATTAGATGACCATAGCAACTACTTTGATTACCATAGTAAGAAGTATATCATCCATAAGCGCAAATTCCAAGCATTAAAATTTGTTGCACATCATAATGGCAGCTACACTTTCCATCCTAAAGATCTAAAAAAATGTTTGGGGAATGTCCGGCGGGCCGGTTTGAAAAGCTCAACGGGCAATACTTTGTCGAGGTCTGCTCTAAAGTCACCCAGCATGCAGTATAAAAATATAAAAGGATGTTGCTGAATAAACAATATGTGTAATATTTTTTTTCAATTCTGACATACCACGCAAAAAAGTAATTGCATAAAGTTAATGAGTTTTTGAGATAAATCCAATATATTTTGCATAATAATGAAGACAGAGACGCAATGTCAGGGTTATTTGTTGACGAACCCCATGATGCAGAGAAAGAGGCAATCATTGAATGGGAAAACATGATTTAATGTAAATAATAGAACAAGAACAAACAAAAAGCAGGCACGTGGGCGGGATAACAAACTAAGGGAGCTAGCACTGGAAGCTAGAAAACAAAAAGGAACTCTAGCATGGAAGCTAGTGGGTAGCAAACAGAAAAAACTGGAAATAACTAATGGCTAACAAGAACAGCTTACCGTTACGACGACCAGGACAAAATGTAGCATGACAGGTAATAGCTGAAAAGAATCACAGACACGACAAAAGCAACATATGGCAACGACAAGTCCGAATGACAATATAATGATCCAGCAACTCACACAAGACAAAGGAGGGACGAATAAGAGCCGGCTGATTGGCAACAGGTGTGGCCAGATGCCAATCAGCCGCAGCTGAAGGGTAACACAGCACTCAGGGAACAAGACAGGAAGCTGACAAAATAAGAGCACTAGACAGGAACTAAGGACAGGAAATACTAAACACACTGAGGAGGAACACAGCACTCAGAGAACAAGACAGGAAGCTGGCAAATTAAGAGCACTTGACAGGAACTGAAAGACTGTAAATACTAAACACAGGAAACAGACAAATGCAGAGGAAAAAACTAAAACATAGACAAACTGTCAGGGGCAAGCTTGACACGCAAAATGGTTTGCACGCCTCATTCTGCTCATTCAGCAGACGCAAATCCACTTTGCACCTGTTAAGTAGACTAGCTTTGCGTGGGCCATTAAGTTTGCACGTGTTTTAGTACACGCAAACCTTTAGTAAATCAGGCCCGAGGCGTATCAGAAATGATCCAGTAACAACCGTGTCTGGATCCATCAACTTAATGCATGCTAAGCTTAGCTTCATGAATCATCGTGACCACTACGTGTCGCCCAAAAAAACAGCAAATTACCACTCCTCTTCAACTTAAAACATTATATGTCTATTCCAGATGTTAATAATAAATAGGTTAGCGTTTTTCACAGTGTGGGAGTTTCTTCCTCGCGGTCAAGAGTCAGGTGTGTAAAGTTTTAATGTTCCTCAATAAGCTCATCAATAATCTTTTCAGATATACAGGACTCAGTCTCTCCAAGTCCGCTACTGTTAAAGACAACAGGTGATTAGACAACTCCGTACCACCTGGGGAAATCTAATCACCTGTTCAGCTGTGTTTCGAAGCCGGCCCTGACACGCCCCTGTCTGTCGGTGCGCTGTCCTCAGCACCTTGGAGAGGGGCGGTGACCTCCACTCCCACAGGCAGCGCTGGCCACGCCTCCCTCCACACACAGTTACTAACGTTCTCTGTTTGACTTATTTTACTTGCCCCAACCTTTTCTAACATTCCACACTACGAAATAATACAAGTACGTATGATTCCCGCTGACATCGTATCAATATCGGTTTCAACCAACACTAAAAGCTCCCATATTGGTATCGTGGCTCTCGTATAGGGACAAACTATTAAGACTGTCCATTAAAGTGTTGAAAGTACAGTTAGATTTATTCTGCTTAGCAACAAGTGGCTGATCAAATCTACATTGCTGTGTTATTTCTGAGGACCATTTTTCCTATAATTATATAATAAATAAAACAAACTAATGAAGAAGGACGCATCGATTTAATTTAGTACCCATTTTTTCCCCACCAAAATACCATAAATTAATTATTTCTGACATTTGGCAGCTTATAAAGCGGTGCGGCTAATTTATGGATTTTTTTTTACCCTAATGACCATAACTTTTGTATTTAATAGTTTTCACTAAACCCAAGCAGAGACACTGAATAAGGTGTGTTACTGTTTGTGCGATGGCGCCATCCTTTGGATGAGTTGGCTCACTGCAGGTGCTGCAGTGTCCTTCCATTTAGTGCTTTAAGCCGGATGTTAAAGTTAAAGTACCACTGATTGTCACACACACAATAGGTGTGGTGAAATTATTCTCTTTGACCCATCACGCTTGATCACCCCCTGGGAGGTGAGGGGAGCAGTGAGCAGCAGCGGTTGCCGCGCCCGGGAATCATTTTTGGTGATTTAACCCCCAATTCTAACCCTTTGATACTGAGAGGTAATGGGTCCCATTTTTATAGTCTTTGGCATAACTCGAACTCACAACCTACCGACGCCCTAACCACTATGTGTCATGTTTTGTGACCTTGTTCTGTATAGTTATGTTTTGTTTTTGACTCCATTAGTTCCTGTTTTTGCGCACCCTGGTTTGTTTTGTTTCCATGCCTACCAATCAATTCACTTGTCCTCACGACTCACGCACCTGATTCATTTGAACTCACGTACCGGTTTTCAAGCACCACGACACTATTTAAGCCTGTAGGTGCCAGGCAGTCAACACTTTTCACACCTATGTTATCCATACTGATGATCCATGCTCCTTTTCTCTTTCCAAGGAAGTTTTTAGTTTTTCATCCCATAGGTTCCAAATTTATGTCCATAGTTTTGCCTTTGCGATAGTTTCGTTTTCTTAGCCAAGTTTTGATCCTCTGCTGAGAGCGCCTTTTGTTTGTTCCTTTTTTGTTTTTGAGTTAATAATTAAAAGATATCAGTACCTTCATGCCAGTCGATTTGCACCACAGGAAAACAAACCACACCGTAGTCTAAGTCATGACACTATGTAGAAAGTGGTGTTCCGTCTTCTAGCCGTCCATAGCGTTCTACTCATATTTATTCATCACTTCAAGTAGCGTTTGTAAGTTTTACAATATAACTAAAACAATTGGATGATCAAATCTACATTGCTGTTTGCTAAATATATTTTTAAATACATTTTTTAATATATATATTTTATTATTAATTGTGTTTCTTTAAATAAATTATATATATATATATATTTATAAAATAATCAGTTTTTCGACATTAAACCTGTCAATCAGGGGAGATTGCTTCTATGCAATGCAAAGTTAGTGTGTGTGTTGGTTGTGTGTGTGTATCTGATACATGCACATATGAACATGGGAAGTGTGTGTAGCTGATACATGCACATATGAACATGGGAAGTGTGTGTGTGTGTGTGTGTGTGTGTGTGTGTGTGACACAATTGCAGAGATCTTACCCAAAGAGGCCCCTGAAGCATATTGCAAAGCGTGGAAATGAAAGAAAAAAAAAGACATAAAGAGGAATTGTGTAAAATGTTACAAAGTGAGCACCAATGTGTTTCACTATCTCCTAACTCATATAGCATGCACAGGAAGGAAGAACAAATGTTACCATTGAGGAAGTGTGTGAACTCGTGTTGACTCTTTGACCTCGTCAAGAAAAGTGCATTTTACACAATTTTTTTTTTTTTTTTAAATAAAACACATTTTAGACTTACAATAATCATTTTTCCACACACACAATTTCATACAGGGAGGTGGAAATGTTTATGGATAAAAATCACATGATGTAATCATTTGAATTTGACTCATAAAAAATATTAATTATATTTACAGCAGTAATCCTTCCTTTTGCACTGTATATTTGTTAATTATGGTCCTGGTTGTATTAAAATAATTTCCACAAAGTAGAAATCATTTATTATAAATCTGATGTTTTCCTTACAAAAACCTCCTGAATACAGTTGATAATATTATAGCCTACATGAACTCCATGGTGTTCAGGGATGAATGGTCTCTGCTATTGCTATTGTACTATTTTACAGCCTACATGAACTCCATGGTGTTCAGGGATGAACGGTCTCTGCTATTGCTATTGTACTATTTTTTCAGCTATAGTCACATTAATCATTAGTAATGTAGCAACCTAGTTTTGAATGGAAGGGTCCCTGCTATCACATGTTGATAAAAATATAACATTTACACAATAAAAATTAACTACAGGCTTCACAAATGCCGTAATAAATTAAGCATGATGAGTTGAACGTATGTGGCCCCACTTTTAACTATTTATTTCAAACCCTTATTGCAAACGCCTACTTACAGTAAGTCATTAATTTGACTTTGTAAGTCATTTTTACGAGTATCTCAGGTAACTATAACTGTTTTGTTTTTACTCTACGGAAAAAAATATCGGGATATATATCGTATATCGCCATTCAGCTAATGGAGCGGAAAACACAACCAAAAGTTGTAAGCTTCTTCACGCGACGAAGCCGGCCTACTTCACCACAGTCTGTAGTCTATTGCCCCACCCACCTATATATATATACATATATATATATACATATATATATATATATATATATATATATATATATATATATATATATATATATATATCCATTTTTGCATCAATTCCTTCCAGTCAGGATGGATTTAGTTTAGTACAGTACAGTACAGGATTGTTTCTAACAAGGCCTGAGCTCAATCAGACTGGTTTCAAACTGGGCTTTGAATCAAAGAGTGTTTTGAAATGGAGCGCAAAGACCTTGTCGGGTCGATGAAGAGGACGAGAAGACTTTGGTGGTTGGGATCAATGGTGGACATGATAGCAAGATGTGACAAAGTGCCCTCCGTTTTCCTTTGTACTTCAGTAGGATTCATTGAGGAGTGTGGGTGTTGGTAATTAGGGCGTAATTAAGCAGGCGAGAAGAAAAGCGCTTCGGAGAAGAGCATCGACGGGATGGACGCTGGACACCAGCCTGCAATTAGGATCACAACCACTACTGTATGAAAATAATAATGAGGACCGCTTTTTCGATTTTTCTTATCTGGCAGGGATCAGGACTATGGATATGATCCTCTGTTCTGATGAATGATGCTAACTTGGGAGAGTCGAGTGAAATTCATCCATTTCTTGGTGGAATTTTGTTAGAATAATTATGTATATATTATCACACAACTTTTATGCTTAAGGGCCGTTGCTATAGTTATTGTCAATTGTGCTAACGTGTTGATTTTCCTTGTCTGTGCAAAGCTGGCAATCCAAAAGATTGCAAGCCAGTCTGGTATCAGTGTTTGTGTCCAGGAACGGCTTGCTGACTGCCAAGGCCGAACACCGCCGTGACGCAGACAGAGCAGAGACAAGGCGATATCACCAGCGTCAACACATTTGCATTTTTGTATAATCCTATATTGTTGATTTAATAAAAAATATTTTTTTATTTTTTTAATAAAAATGGATAAAAAATGGTTCTGCGGCCCGGTACTAATCGGGCCACCGCCCGGTGGTTGGGGACCACTGCTGTAACTGACAAACTTTCTCCGGGTCACTCTCCTCTCACGAGAAAAGCAGTCACTGGTTTGTCTTCTATTCTCCGTTTCTGTGTCTATATAATGTCTCATGGTATTTGACCCTGACAGGAACATAAGGTATGTGGGAATGGTTCCTTCAATGACGGTATAATAGAGGACAGCACCATTAGGAACAGTACCATAACGGTACTATCAGTGGCGGTACTATAAGGCAGTGTTTTTTCAACCTTTTTTGAGCCTCGGCACATTTTTGCGTTGAAAAAATCCCAAGACACACCACCAGCAGAAATCATTAAAGGGGAACATTATCACAATTTCAAAAGGGTTAAAACCAATAAAAATCAGTTCCCAGTGGCTTGTTTTATTTTTTGAAGTTTTTTAAAAATTGTACCCGTCCCGGAATATCCCTAAAAAAAGCTTTAAAGTGCCGTATTTTCGCTATCTTCGAAGCCACTGTCCATTTCCCTGTGACGTCACACAGTGCTGCCAATACAAACAAACAATGGCAAAAAGCACAGCAAGATATCGCGACATTAGCTCGGATTCAGACTCGGATTTCAGCGGCTTAAGCGATTCAACAGATTACGCATGTATTGAAATGGATGGTTGGAGTATGGAGGCAGATAGCGAAAACAAAATTGAAGAAGAAACTGAAGCTATTGAGCGGTAAAATGTGCAGACCAAACGATCAGGATTTTCACATCTTGTGACACTGGAGCAACTTAAATCCATTGATTGGTAAGTGTTTGTTTGGCGTTAAATGTGGGTATCTAGTTTCAAATGTACATACAGCTAGCCTAAATAGCATGTTAGCATCGATTAGCTGGCAGTCACGCCGCGACCAAATATGTCTGATTAGCACATAAGTCAACAACATCAACAAAACTCACCTATGTGATTTCTTTGACTTTTTTGTTGCAATTGCATCTGCAGGTTATCCATACATCTCTGTGCCATGTCTGCCTTAGTATCGCCAGTAAAATGTGCACACCAAATGATCGGGACTTTCGCATCTTGTGACACTGGAGCAACTTAAATCTGTCGATTGGTAAGTGTTTGTTTGGCGTTAAATGTGGGTATCTAGTTTCAAATGTACATACAGCTAGCCAAAATAGCATGTTAGCATCGATTAGCTGGCAGTCACGCCGCGACCAAATATGTCTGATTAGCACATGAGTCAACAACATCAACAAAACTCACCTTTGTGATTTTGTTGACTTTATCGTTGCAAATGCATCCGCCATGATATGTGGTCTGGATTATGTTTTTTGTTTTAAATCTAAGACTACTTTGTTTCCTGTTTTTTGCGCACCCTTGTTTGTTTTGGTTACCATGGTTACCTATTATCCCCACCTGTTTCTAATTAGTGTTCACCTGCTCACCTGCTGCCTGAGCACTAATAACAGGCATTATTTAAACCTGCCCTGCCCTCCAGTGAGGGCTGGAGTATTGTTCATTGTTTGATGTTTGCTGTGAACTGCCTTTTTTTTTGGAAGCTGAGCAATATTCCCTGGATCCCGACTCCTGTCCCCGTTTGCTGGTTTCTGGTTTGTGTTTTCCTTGCCTTATTTTTTGAACATTAAAACCAATGTTTTCATTTTCCAAGCCTGTCATCTCTGCATCTTGGGGTTTGTCACCACCACTGCCTGACGGAGACTCTCTAAGTTGTGCGGACACTTCTTTATCGATCCTTCTTTGTGGGGACGTTGTTGATTGTCATGTCATGTACGGATGTACTTTATGGACGCCGTCTGCTGCTCCACACACGGTAAGTCTTTGCTGTAGTCCAGCATTCTGGTTTTTTGTTTACTTTGTAGCCATTTCAGTTTTAATTTGGTTATGCATAGCCATGCCTAAGCATCAATGCCTTTTATTAGCTGCACTCGCCTTTTGTTTATTTTGGGTTTAAGCATTAGATACCTTTTTCATCAAAGTCACAACAAGAGACATTCGTTTTCCACCCTGCACTGTGGATGTTTACATGTTGTGTTCAATGAAAAGATGAAAACGTATATTTTTATGTGCGGTATTAGTTTAAGCAGACTATTGTTGTGGCTTTGTTGAATATCATAACACGTTTTATGACCAATTTATGCAGAACTTCAAGTAATAAACCCGAGGGTCCCTGGTTCAATCCCCACCGAGTACCAACCTTGTCACGTCCGTTGTGTCCTGAGCAAGACACTTCGCCCTTGCTCCTGATGGGTGCTGGTTAGCGCCTTGCATGGCAGCTCCCTCCATCAGTGTGTGAATGTGTGTGTGAATGGGTAAATGTGAAAGTAGTGTCAAAGCGCTTTGAGTACCTTGAAGGTAGAAAAGCGCTATACAAGTACAACCCATTTATCATTTATTTTTACCTGCACGCTGCCTCCCGCTGTCGTGTTTTTAACACGACAAACTATCGTCGTCTCACACGACCTGTTCCCGACATCTACATAGCAATTAGCTACCTGCGCTGGCAACCCAATTAGGTGAAATTACATAATCTCCCACGGCACACCAGACTGTATAAGGCACGGTACCTTCGGGGAAGGGTGAGCGTCTTACCTGAAGGGTTTGGGCGGCAGGATACTGAAGCGCGTCTTCTCCAGCATCTTCCTGATCTTGTTGCGTCCTCCGGACACGGTGTTGGCCTTCATTTTCCTGGTGGCCTTGTGGTCCGTGGAAAACTCCATGTCGGCGGGAAGGTCCGGGATGGAGAAGCGGTTGCCCTTCTTCTCCTGGATTTTGGGAATGTGAGGGCCGCCGTTCTTCTTCTCGTGCACGATCCGGCTGAGGAGCTCCTTGAAGACTGCGGCGCGAGGAGAGAGACGGCGTCAGCTGGGATATGAGGCGGCCGGTATTCTGGATGACGACGCTTCGCTCACCAAATATGTTGGTCTTGACCGTGAGGGACAAGTGGGTGTTGTTCCTCAGGATGTCCACCGCTTTGGAGAAGGAAATGTTCTCAAAGTTCTGCCCGTTGATCTCCATGATCTGGAACAAAGACAGGACCACGTCAAAGACGACAAAAATGGTGCCCATTACCGCCCTGCTTGGCACTCAGCATCAAGGGTTGGAATTGGGGGTTAAATCACCAAAAATTATTCCCGGGCGTGGCCACCGCTGCTGCTCACTGCTCACCTCACCTCCCAGGGGGTGATCTAGGGCAGTGGTCCCCAACCACCGATTGGTACCGGGCCGCAGAATAATTTTTTAATAATTTTAATTATTTTTTAATTAAAAAAAATAAATAAAAAAAACATTTTTATTCAAACAACATAAAAATCACAAGATACACTTAAAATTAGTGCACCCACCCGAAAAACCCTCCCTTTTTCATGACAAAAACCTCCCTTTTTCAAGACAAAGGGAAAGAAAAAGAAAAAAAAAATGGATCTAGATCGGCATTTTCCCATGCCTTGCCAATACGCATTTTTTGGCAAATATTGGCGACCAATCTGATCCAAATATCGGATCAGGACAACCCTAGTCTTGAGGCCAATGTCTGATGGAAGTCGACGGCAGCTGTATGGACGGCACAAGCTCAGCTGATCTCCGGTAAGTGGCGACTTTTTACCACAATTTTCTCACCGAAAACTGCTGGTGGACATTTGGTCAATCAATCAATCAATCAATGTTTATTTATATAGCCCCAAATCACAAATGTCTCAAAGGACTGCACAAATCATTACGACTACAACATCCTCGGAAGAACCCACAAAAGGGCAAGGAAAACTCACACCCAGTGGGCAGGGAGAATTCACATCCAGTGGGACGCCAGTGACAATGCTGACTATGAGAAACCTTGGAGAGGACCTCAGATGTGGGCAACCCCCCCCCTCTAGGGGACCGAAAGCAATGGATGTCGAGCGGGTCTAACATGATACTGTGAAAGTTCAATCCATAGTGGCTCCAAGACAGCAGTGAGAGTCCCGTCCACAGGAAACCATCTCAAGCGGATCAGCAGCGTAGAGATGTCCCCAACCGATACAGGCGAGCAGTCCATCCTGGGTCCCGACGAGCGGTCCATCCTGGGTCTCGACTCTGGACAGTCAGTACTTCATCCATGGTCATCGGACCGGACCCCCTCCACAAGGGAGGGGGGGACATAGGAGAAAGAAAAGAAGCGGCAGATCAACTGGTCTAAAAAGGAGGTCTATTTAAAGGCTAGAGTATACAGATGAGTTTTAAGATGAGACTTAAATGCTTCTACTGAGGTGGTCAGGATCCATGTTCACTTGAACGCTCCGATCCATAGTAAAGCTTCACCTCTGGGAATTTTAAACCTGGAATCATCGTGTGTTTGTGTGGCTAAAGGCTAAAAGCTTCCCAATTCCATCTTTCTACTTTGACTTCTCCATTATTAATCGAACAAATTGGAAAAGATTCAGCAACACAGATGTCCAAAATACTGTGTAATTATGCGGTTAAAGCAGACGACTTTTAGCTGTGTGTGTGTGCAGCGCTCATATTTCCTTACAGTTTGTGACGTCACGCGTACACGTCATTATTCCGCGACGTTTTCAACAAGAAACTCCCGGGAAATTTAAAATTGCAATTTAGTAAACTAAAAAGGCCGTATTGGCATGTGTTGCAATGGTAATATTTCATCATTGATATATAAACTATCAGACTGCGTGGTGGGTAGTAGTGGCTTTCAGTAGGCCTTTAAAAATGACACGTGCGCAGTAGAGTTGTACGGTATACCAGTATTAGTATAGTATTGCGATACTAATGAATCATATTCGGTACTATACCGCCTCTAAATAGTACCCACCCGTTGTCACGTCGTGTCATGCACACAAGCATATTCGGCAGCTAGCTACCTAGCGGCTAATGTTTGTCCGCAGTCAGCAGTATTGTAACTAGCATATTTTTCGGATTATAAATCGAGTATATATACAGTGGGGCAAAAAACTATTTAGTCAGGCACCGATTGTGCAAGTTCTCCCACTTAAAAAGATGACAGAGGTCTGTAATTTTCATCATAGGTACACTTCAACTGTGAGAGACAGAATGTGGGAAAAAAATCCATGAATTCACATTGTAGGAATTTTAAAGAATTTATTTGTAAATTATGGTGGAAAATAAGTATTTGGTCAACCATTCAAAGCTCTCACTGATGGAAGGAGGTTTTGGCTCAAAATCTCACGATACATGGCCCCATTCATTCTTTCCTTAACACGGATCAATCGTCCTGTCCCCTTAGCAGAAAAACAGCCCCAAAGCATGATGTTTCCACCCCCATGCTTCACAGTAGGTGTGGTGTTCTTGGGATGCAACTCAGTATTCTTCTTCCTCCAAACACGACGAGTTGAGTTTATACCAAAATGGATACATGGATGATACAGCAGAGGATTGGGAGAATGTCATGTGGTCAGATGAAAGCAAAATAGAACTTTTTGGTATAAACTCAACTCGTCGTATTATTACTCGTCACAATATTTTGTCTTTTTGGGAGAAAATATTGCATATTTAGGTGTGTTTGCTATATAAAAACTAAGTTTTCTTTGACAAAAAAGGGCATAAAACAAACAAATTACCACAAACATAACAAAAAATAATCAAAATGTATTTAGACGACTAGCTCTGAAGGTTAATTCAAGATATAAGCATTAAAAGTAAAAAATTGTAAAGATAAAGCATAACTTATTTTTAACACTTTTATGTTACATATAGCTCAACCAAGACAAAAACAAGTTTTAGTTCTAGCTCCTGTGTCAAAGTTTGTTGTTGACGAACCCCAAGATGCAGGCGCGCACGAGGCGGATAACAAACTTGGCTATGAACAAACAAACTGGAACAGGGAACAAAAAACAGTAAGCTACAAACAGCAAATATAGCTTACCGCTACGCAGCAATGACACGACCAGTAGGAATGACAAGTAGAAATGACATTGACACGACAATAATCCAGCACTGACTGGAGGAGAAAACAGGTCTAAATAGGACGGGCTGATTGAAACCAGGTGTGGCCAGGTGCCAATCAGCCGCAGCTGAGGGTATACAGCACTCAGGGAGACAAACAGGAAAATGAACCAAAATAAGAGTGCTGACGGAGAAAACAGGTCTAAATAGTAGCGGGCTGATTGACACCAGGTGTGGCCAGGTGCCGATCAGCCACAACTGCGGGGATACAGCACTCAGGGGGTCAAACAGGAAACTGAACCAAAATAAGAGTGCTGACGGAGAAAACAGGTCTAAATAGGAGCGGGTGATTGACACCAGGTGCGGCCAGGTGCCAATCAGCCGCAGCTGCAGGGATACAGCACTCAGGGAGACAAACAGGAAACTGAACCAAAATAGGAGTGCTGACGGGAACTAAAGACAGGAAATACTACACACACGGAGAGAAAAACTAAAACACAACCAAACTGTCAGGGACAAGCCTGACATCCTGAAGGGCAGAGAGAAAAACTTCAACCAAAATAAAAAAAATTCAACCAACACAAGCCATAAAAAATCTGGACGGGATGACTGAGCTGACTTTTGTGCAGCATATCAAAGCTCACCTGGTCTCCCCGCTTGAGTCCCGCCTCCGCAGCCTTGCTGCCGTCCTCCACCGACTCCACGAAGACGCCGAAGCCCCGCTCGCTGCCGCCGAGCACGCTGAAGTAGAGCGGCGCCTCCCGCGACGTCTTCTGTAGCGTGATCTGCCGGCACTTGGCCTTGGCGGCGCACGCGATGTTGAGCAGCCTCAGATGGCCTTTCATTTTCTGTCAAGAAGCCACACCCGAATCAGCTTTCACCGTGCGAAAAAAAAGACAGACCGGCCGAAATAGGTGCCGTTACCGTGGTTTCCAGCAGCTTCTCAAAGTCCTCCAGGAAGCGCGTCATGGCCGTGTCGCCCTCGAAGTCGTTGAAGTGGTTGTTGACCCAGAGCAAGACGATGCGCGTAACCTGCCAAACATCAATGTGCATGTTTTCACAAACATGATTCCTCTACCACTAATGAATGATAACATTAAAGGGCTACTGAAAGCCACTACTAGCGACCACGCAGTCTGATAGTTTATATATCAATGATGAAATATTAACATTGCAACACATGCCAATACGGCCGGGTTAACTTACTAAAGTGCAATTTTAAATTTCGCGCCGAAAATCCTGCTGAAAACGTCTCTGTATGATGATGCCTGCGCCTGCATCGTGCCCAGCTATCAAGTCGTCTGTTTTCATCGCAAAATTCCACAGTATTCTGGACATCTGTGTTAGTTAATCTTTTGCAATTTGTTCAACGAACAATGGAGGCATCAAAGAAGAAAGCTGCAGGTGGGAAGCGGTGTATTGCGCCTGGCTTTAGCAAAACAAACATTGTTTACATTCCCGAAAGATGACAGTGAAGCTTTACTATGGAACATCGATGTCAAGCGAACAGGGTTGGATTGGACCACATACACACAAAGTACAGTATATTATACAGCGATCATTTCGTAAATAACATTTTACCATTCTGTATTCTGAAGGCAATCTATGTCGTGTGAAATCTTAACATTGCAACACATGCCAATACGGCCGGGTTAACTTACTAAAGTGCTATTTTAAATTTCGCGCCGAAAAATCCTGCTGAAAACATCTCGGTATGATGACGCCTGCGTTTGACGTCACGGATTGTAGAGGACATTTTGTTCCAGCATCGTGCCCAGCTATCGAGTCGTCTGTTTTCATCGCAAGATTCCACAGTATTCTGGACATTTGTGTTGGTTAATCTTTTGCAATTTGTTCAATGAGCAATGGAGACATCATAGAAGAAAGCTGCAGGTGGGAAGCGGTGTATTGCGGCCGGCTTTAGCAACACGAACACAGCAGGTGTTTCATTGTTTACATTTCCGAAAGATGACGGTGAAGCTTTACTTTGGAACAGCGATGTCAAACGAACATGGTTGGATTGGACCACACACACACAAAGTACAGTATATTATGCAGCGATCATTTCGAAAAATAAATAACATTTTACCATTCTGTATTCTGAAGGCGATCTAAGTCATGTGAAATCTTAACATTGCAACACAAGCCAATAGGGCCGGGTTAACTTACTAAAGTACAATTTTAAATTTCGCGCCGAAAAATCCTGCTGAAAACGTCTCGGTATAATGACGCCTGCGCTTGACGTCACAGATTGTAGAGGACATTTTGTTCCAGTACCGTTCCCAGCTAGTAAATCGTCTTTTTTTATCTCAAGATTCCACAGTATTCTGGACATTTGTGTTGGTTAATCTTTTGCAATTTGTTCAATGAGCAATGGAGACATCATAGAAGAAAGCTGCAGGTGGGAAGAGGTGTATTGCGGCCGGCTTTAGCAAAACAAACATTGTTTACATTCATTGTTTACATTCCCGAAAGATGACAGTCAAGCTTTACTATGGAACAGCGATGTCAAACAAACATGGTTGGATTGGACCACACACATAAAGTACAGTGTATTTATTATGCAGCAATCATTTTGAAAAACAAATAACATTTTACCATTCTGTATTCTGAAGGCGATCTATGTCGTGTGGAATCTTAAAATTGCAACACATGCCAATACGGCCGGTTTAACTTACTAAAGTGCAATTTTAAATTTTGTGCCAAAAAATCCTGCTGAAAACGTCTCGGTATTGTGATGTCACAGATTGTAGAGGACGTTTTGTGCCAGCATCGTGCCCAGCTCTTAAGTCGTCTGTTTTCATCGCAAGATTCCATAGTATTTTAGACATTTGTGTTGGTTAATCTTTTGCAATTTGTTCAACGAACAATGGAGACATCAAAGAAGAAAGCTGCAGGTGGGAAGCGGTGTATTGCGGCCGGCTTTAGCAACACAAACACAGCTGGTGTTTCATTGTTTTCATTCTCAAAAGATGACAGTCAAGCTTTACTATGGAACAGCGATGTCAAGCGAACACGGTCGGATTGGACCACACACACACACAAAGAACAGTTGTATTATGCAGCAATCATTTTGAAAAATAAATAACATTCTGAAGGCGATCTATGTCGTGTGCTACTCCAGCATCAATATCAGCACTGTCTTCCTGACCGTCAGCGTCGGGTTCAAAGCGGTATGGCTCTATCCCTTGTTGCAGTTGGGCCTGCCACCGCCACGGCGCCTCTCACAGCATCCGAATCGCTCCCACCGTCCTCTAAACTTTTTTTCTAGTCCTTCACTCTCGCTTTCCTCATCCACGAATCTTTCATCCTCGCTCAATTTAATGGGGAAATCGTCGCTTTCTCGGTCCGAATCGCTCTAGCTGCTGGTGGCCATGATTGTAAACAATGTTCACGCACACATCGTCTGCTACTTCTGGCACAGGCAAGGCTTTTTTATCAGCCCCAAAAGATGCGAACTTTATCGTGGATGTTCTCTACTAAATCCTTTCAGCAAAAATATGGCAATATCGCGAAATGATCAAGTATGACACATAGAATGGACCTGCTATCCCCGTTTAAATAAGAAAATCTCATTTCAGTAGGCCTTTAACCAGAGACCACACTGTGTGCAACTTGGGGAAAGTAATGTTTTAGTCATATGATGCACACACACATTCATGTATTTGTTACCTTCTTGAGACCTCCGAAAAATGCTTACCTCTATAGGACCACCCTTTCTAGATAAATAACGATTTGGATTTACAACATTATTAATATATACATACTATGCAAATGTTTTTTAATGTTCATTATTAACCTCGTTATTACAGTTTGTCTCTATACGGGCGCATTTCAATTTCTTACGCACACCTGTTATTTCATATGTTGGCCAGAGGGGGAGTGTGGAGAGGCGGAGCCGGCAGTCCTACAGCGAGGCAGGGCACGCCGTAGCCCGGCCCAAGATGGCGCGGCGGAATCAACCCCACAAATATTATCAGGTGCGTGGGTCGCCCAGCTGGGCACAATTTAAATCTCCTCTCGCACTGTATGAAAAAGAAGCAGCCGTAAACGCCGGGGGGAGAGACGGAGGGAGAAGGAGCCAGAAGGAAGCCGATGCTGCGCGCGAGAGGAAAAGAGCACAAGGAAGACGACGCATGCGGCCGAAAAGCTGGAGCGGAAGACCGAGCAGAAAAACGTGAAGACTTTTGTGGTGGAAAGTCCGAAGCTTGGACTGCAAACAAAGGGGTTTTAGTACAAAAGTTGTATTTACCCATTAATCAAAAAGTACAAGTTGGATTATATTGCCCATGCAGACAGACATCGTCCTCCAGAAGATCCAGAATCAAAAAAAATCATGCAAAGCATATCAAAAGTTGGTCCACTTGCTTTTTATATGATTCCCTCATGTATCAAGGGCTCTTTGTTTTGCAACTGCTTGTTCCAAAACAACCATGGATCTCTTAGTCATAACAAACAGTCATCACATTTTTTAGACTGGTTGGCGCGACCCCAAATGCACCTTTCTCCTACATTTGCTCTTCCAGTGATTCAGAATAGGCTTTTGGATAGACTTTCTTTTCGGGCTAAAATAGACACAAACTATGGTATGAAAATCAGAAATTCCACTACACTGCAAAGAAAACCGGCAAGAGACTTAAATATTGCGAAATAAAATAAGTCTACACCTGTTCGACAGAGTGTCATTCCTTGGTGGTCCTGAGAACCCGCACGACGACGGCTCGAGACTGTCACAGGGAACACTTGAAATTTTTTACACACACTTGTTATTTCATATGTTGACTATTAAAACTGACACAACATTGGGATGGCCCAAATTTAGGTTTCCCCACCAGGGGTGTAAATGAGACATTCTCTACTAGATGCAATGGTTTTCCGTATTGGGACCATGGTTTATGTCCTAACTTTTTCACCGGTCCTCATATGGACGGAACTTTTCCTTGTTGAAGGGTAGGAATACAAGAGACCACACACACATTCATTCATGTATTTGTTACCTTCTTGAGACCTCCGAAAAATGCCTACCTCTTTAGGACCACCCTTTCTAGATATATAAAGATTTGTATTTACAACATTAATAATATATACATACCATGCAAAAATAAAAAAGGTAAGCTTTTAGTTTCATATGTTGGCCAGAGAGGGCGCCCTTCAAATTTTTACACACACTTGTTATTTCATATGTTGACCAGAGGGGGAGCACCTTTAAAAGCGACACTCAGTCAATTTGAAAAATCCTTTCTTTTTGGGACCACTGTAATTATGACAGATTTCACCACCAGGAGGTGCAAATGAGACATTCTTTATTTTTTGTTGTTTGTAATGAGCTTAAGGCCGATGACAAAGGAGTCACGGACCACATATGGCACCTGTGCCGCACTTTGGGCAACCCAGCAGTAGAAGCTAACTTTTAATGGCCACGATAGTCTTAGTACCGTAGTGTATTTGTTCATCCTACAGTCATATATGGGAAGTCGTAAAATCAGCTGTTCACCTGCCGGGTTTTTTCGAGGATGAATAGGTAAGTCCTTCTTTAGCTGCCGTCTTGTTTTATCATATATTGCAGCCTTTGCACCTGTCAATGTTTACTTTTCTATGCACATTAAATCAATAAAAAAATCCTGACTTTGGAGCAATGTTCACAGACTCGGCTCTCTATTAAATGCAATGGTTATCTGTATTGGGACCATGATTTCGGTCCTAACTTATTCATATGGAAGGTACTTTTCCTTGTTGATGTCTCACACACACACACACACACACACACTGACCGTGTCTCGCAGCGTATCCATCTGGAACCATTCCAGCAGTTTCCTGCCCACCTGCATGGGACTGGACAGGAAGGTGCGGTAGGTGAGCAGGAAGTCTTCGATGTAGGTGGGGTCCACCACTGACGGCTCCTCCACCAAGTGCATAATCAGACGCTCAGGGGTTCCCTAGGGTGACACGAACCCAAACACGCACATTATTAAGTATAGTATCTAAGGTTGTATGTTTGCCTCATTCCTGTGAGAATCCTGCGTGTGACTGAAGCATTAAGAGGTGGGACTATCCAGGATTAGCAGCAGTGTGCTAAAACAACCCCCACATTGTAAAAATACTATAAAAAGTGGCATAAAAGAGCAAACCGGGGAAATGTAACAAGAAAAAGTTGCAATGTTGACTGTTTTTTTCTACAAACCCCGTTTCCATATGAGTTGGGGAATTGTGTTAGATGTAAATATAAACGGAATACAATGATTTGCAAATCCTTTTCAACCCATATTCAGTTGAATATGCTACAAAGACAACATACTTGATGTTCAAACTGATAAACATTTTTTTGTTGCAAATAATCATTAACTTTAGAATTTGATGCCAGCAACGCGTGACAAAGAAGTTGGGAAAGGGGGCAATAAATACTGATAAAGTTGAGGAATGCTCATCAAACACTTATATGGAACATCCCACAGGTGTGCAGGCTAATTGGGAACAGGTGGGTGCCATGATTGGGTATAAAAACAGCTTCCCAAAAAATGCTCAGTCTTTCACAAGAAAGGATGGGGCGAGGTACACCCCTTTGTCCACAACTGCGTGAGCAAATAGTCAAACAGTTTAAGAACAACGTTTCTCAAAGTGACATTGCAAGAAATTTAGGGATTTCAACATCTACGCTCCATAATATCATCAAAAGGTTCAGAGAATCTGGAGAAGTCACTCCCAATAAGTGGCATGGTCGGAAAACCAACATTGAATGACCCTGACATCCGATCCCTCAGATGGCACTGAATCAAAAACCGACATCAATCTCTAAAGGATATCACCACATGGGCTCAGGAACACTTCAAAAAACCACTGTCACTAAATACAGTTTGTCGCTACATCTGTAAGTGCAAGTTAAAGCTCTACTATACAAAGCGAAAGCCATTTATCAACAACATCCAGAAACGCCGACGGCTTGTCTGGGCCCGAGATCATCTAAGGTGGACTGATGCAAAGTTGAAAAGTGTTCTGTGGTCTGATGAGTCCACATATTGTCATCCGGACCAAAGGGGAAGCGAACCATCCAGATTGTTATCGACGCAAAGTTGAAAAGCCAGCATGTGTGATGGTATGGGGGTGCATTAGTGCCCAAGGCATGCCTAACTTACACATCTGTGAAGGCACCATAGGTTGTATTTTTTCTCTAAAATTGTCTTTCTGAAAGTTATGAGAAGCAAAATAAAAAATAAATAAATTTACTTAAACAATTGAAAACCAAGTCTTTAAAATATTTTCTTGGATTTAAAAATTCAATTTGAGTTTTGTCTCTCTTAGAATTAAAAATGTCGAGCAAAGCGAGACCAGCTTGCTAGTAAATAAATAACATTTAAAAACTAGAGGCAGCTCACTGGTAAGTGCTGCTATTTGAGCTATTTTTAGAACAGTCTTTCACAAGAAAGGATGGGGCGAGGTACAATCCTTTGTCCACAAATGCGTGAGCAAACAGTCAAACTGTTTAAGAACAACGTTTCTCAAAGTGCAATTGCAAGAAATTTAGAGGTAATATCATCAAAAGGTTCGGAGAATCTGGAGAAATCACTCCACGTAAGCGGCATTGCCGAAAACCAACATTGAATGACCGTGACTTTCGATCCCTCAGACGGCACTGTATCAAAAACCGACATCAATCTCTAAAGGATATCACCACATGGGCTCAGGAACACTTCAGAAAACCACTGTCACTAGACACAGTTGGTCGCTACATCTCTAAGTGCAAGTTAAAGCTCTACTATGCAAAGCGAAAGCCATTTATCAACAACATCCAGAAACGCCGACGGCGTCTCTGGGCCCGAGATCATCTAAGATGGACTGATGCAAAGTGGAAAAGTGTTCTGTGGTCTGTCGAGTCCACAATTCAAATAGTTTTTGTAAATATTCGACTTCGTGTCATTTCGACCAAAGAGGAAGCGAACCATCCAGACTGTTATCGACGCAAAGTTCAAAAGCCAGCATGTGTGATGGTATGGGGGTGCATTAGTGCCCAAGGCATGGGTAACTTACACAGCTGTGAAGGCACCATTAATGCTGAAAGGTACATACAGGTTTTGGAACAACATATGCTGCCATCAAAACGCCGTCTTTTTCATGGACGCCCCTGCTTATTTCAGGAAGACAATGCCAAGCCACATTCAGCACGTTACAACAGCGTGGCTTCGTAAAAAAAGAGTGCGAGTACTTTCCTGGCCCACCTGCGGTCCAGACCTGTCTCCCATCGAAAATGTGTGGCACATTATGAAGCGTAAAATACGACAGCGGAGACCCCAGACTGTTGAACGACTGAAGCTCTACATAAAACAAGAATGGTAAAGAATTCCACTCTCAAAGCTTCAACAATTAGTTTCCTCAGTTCCCAAACGTTTATTGAGTGTTTTTAAAAGAAAAAGTGATGTAACACAGTGGTGAACATGCCCTTTCCCAACTACTTTGGCACGTGTTGCAGCCATGAAATTCTAAGTTAATTATTATTTGCAAAAAAAAAACAAAGTTTATGAGTTTAAACATCAAATATCTTGTCTTTGTAGTGCATTCAATTGAATATGGGTTGAAAAGGATTTGCAAATCATTGTATTCTGTTTATATTTACATCTAACACTATTTCCCAACTCATATGGAAACGGGGTTTGTATAAAACCATCATTGTTCAAAAAATAATAATAATGAATCCCAATCTATGTCGTTTTAAGTTTTTGACATATCACTATCCAATTACTTGACATCAAATATTCCACTTTTAAACATTTTATGGGAGAAAATATTGCATATTTTGTGTGTTTGCCATATAAAAACTAAGTTTTCTTTGACAAAATAGAGCATAAAACAAACAAATTAACAAAAATATAAAAAAAATTATCAACATTTATTTCGACGGATAGAGCTGAAGTTTATCTCAGGCTATAGAAGTATTGAAAAGTAAAAATTGTAGACATAAAGCATAACTTATTTTAACACTTTTGGGTCCATGATCATTTTTGTGGAATTAAAAAAAAAAGAAGTAATTGTTCAAAAAATAATAATAACTCAAAATCAATGTTAGTATGAATTGTAAACTTATTCATGACTCCACTTACTTCACATCAAATATTCCTAAACATATTGGTGGGAAATATAGCATATTTTGTGTTTTATTCATAAAAACAGGTTGGTTTTTTTTTTTTTTTTAAAAAGGCATAAAACATCAACTTTTTTTTAAAAGTGTTGAGTTCAAAAAATAATAATATATGACTTTTTTTTAACATTTAACAACAGACCGTTTTTTTCTCTCAAACTTGAGAGAAAACTTAAGTTAAAAATAAATAAATAAATAAAACTATCTACATAATGAAAATGAAAAATGTCAAAATGGTCCTTGCATGCTTTAATTTTTCAGTTGGACTCACCTACACTATAAGAAATAAAACCGTAACTTAAGTCAACATGAATCCTAAAAAAAGACAAGTGAAAGTGCAGCTTTAAGGAAGACACTTTCTGATATTAGTAACCTTTTGGTTTTGTTTCCACACATGACTTCCACTAATTACACTGACAGGAAATATATTTCCGTTTTGAAAAAAAAAACAAAAAAACTTTTTAATAAAAACATAAAACATTAAAAACTATGGATGTATGAACCTCAGGGTTTCCCGCAACAATTTTTTGTTAAGGCGGCCACCTTAACAACAAAGAGCCACCGCCTAAACTAAAGTCTTAAAAAAAAAAAAAAATATATATATATATATATACATATACATACATACATATATATTTATTTATTTGTTTGTCCTTTCTAGCTTCTCAGGCAGATCATATAGCTTTACTTTACAAAAGAGAAGTGTAGGATACTTCTCTTGTTGCCGTATTTGTATTTGACCTTATTAAATATATTCATATTATCATTTGGTGCTAATCTAAAGTCTTAACAAGCTGCTACGCTTCGTACTGTCTCTGCCTCCGTCAGTACGTCTCTGCAGCACTCAGCATTGTCCCACCCACACAACCTGATTGGTTCCACGCAGAGCAGTAACAGCCAATCAGCAGTGAATATTCCGAGCAAATGGAGTCAGTGCTCATGGCAGAAGCAGGCAGAGAGGTGTTTAGCAGGTGATTATAATGCAGCGGACTCTCCCCAAATTATAATAGACACCTCCCAGTCAACAACTCAGCTCGCTTGCAGTCCTTGAGGTGAGTCTTTTGTGTTTTGTTTTTACTTTACGGAAAAAATATCGAGATATATCTTGTCATTCAGCATACGGAGCGGAAAACACAACCAAAAATTGGAGGCTTTTTCACGCGACGAAGCCGGCCCACTTCACTACAGTCTGTAGTCTATTGCCTCCCCGGGTGGCGACAGGCCAAAGTACAAATTACAATGTTCCTTACACACACCCGGCTGGAGGGAAACACCACCTTAACTAGCAAATATTCTGGGGGAAACACTGAACCTAATATTACTTTAAAAAACAATTAAATGGATGCGCTTTTTTAGTTTGTGAATGATATTTCAGGGTTTTGAATTTTACTAACGTTGTATGTGTTGTTTTTTTCAAGCTAATATGGATAACTCATTTATTAGTATTCGTTTTTTTATGCAGATTTAAGTGTCCACACTAGGAGGTAAGAAAGAGTCCAACAAAACAATTGCGGCGCTTTTGTAGGCTTTCAAAACACTGTTGTAGCGATGATGGTATTTCAGGTGACTGATAACGTTTGATGTGTTGAAGTGTGATGCTTTTTTCCCCCTACATATAATTGTGTACAAAGAGCATGCAAACATGCTTCCTCTAAAACAGTGAAGAAGTCAAATATTTGATTAGTATTAGAAATGGCCCGCAGGCCACAGCCACCTGCTGCTGTTTTGCACGTATTAATTCTCCATCAGTGTTGGCTTGGAATTTTCAAAATGGGCCTATCGAGTCATAAAAATGGGGTCCCACAGTTATTTTTTGGGGTCCCACTTTTTTGTAACCCTTTGGAAAACCAATGATAAATGTATCCATTATTTAAGATTCCAATTACTTAAAATATTCCCCAAAATTTTGGTGGGAAATATAGCATGTTTTGTGTTTTATCCATAAAAACAGGGGTTTCTTTTACAGAAAAGGCATAAAACATCAACTTTTTAAAAAATGTTGAATTAAAAAATATATATATGTGATTTATTTTAAAACATTTAATGACTGAGACCCTTTTGGGTTCCCTTTTTGTGTTCATTTTGCAAGTACACATCTTAGAGTCAAATATATTAGTACTTGATGCATGCTAACTGTTAGCATGCTAACTGTTAGCATGCTAGCATTTTTGGCTAATTTTGTCACTTTACCCGTCAGAGTCAGATATTTTGGTTCTCGACGCATGCTAACATTAGAATGTTAGCTTTTTGAGCTATTTTTGTGGGTTTTAAATTATTGACTTATTACTATTAAATTACTTGACATCCAATATTCCACTTTAAAATATTTTTGGGAGAAAATATTAAATATTTGCAAAATATTGCATATATTTCTGTGTTTGCCATATAAAAACCCAGTTTTCTTTGACAAAAAAGGGCATAAATCAACAAATTAACACAAAGATAAAATTAACAAAATGTATTTCCACGGATAGATCTGAAGTTTATCTTCAAGATCTCAGCATTAAAATTAAAAATTGTAAAAAATAAAGCATAACTTATTTTTAAGACTTTTATGAGTGGGACCCTTTTGGGTCCCCTAAATTTTCCTTTAAACTGTTATTTTTCAAAAAATAATAATGACTCAAAATCAATGTTAGTATGAATTATAGATCTGTTAAAGACACCAATTACTTTAAATATTACGAAACATTTTGGTGGGAAATACAGCATATTTTGTGTTTTATCCATAAAAATAGGGCTTTCTTTGACAGAAAAGGCATAAAACATAAACTTTTTTGAATTTTTTTTATTTTTATATGTGACTTACATTTAATATTTAATAACTGAGACCCTTTTGGGTCCCCTTTTAGGTTAATTTTGCCGGCATACACCTCAGAGTCAGATATATTAGTACTTGACGCATGCTAACTGTTAGCATGCTAACTGTTAGCATTGACCTATCCAAGGTTCCGATTATTTCACATCAAATATTCTACTTTGAAAAGGGTTTTTTGGGTGGAAGATTTTGCATATTTTGTGCGTTTGCCATTAAAAGCATAGTTTTGTTTGACAAAAAAGGGCGGAAAACAAACATTGAAAAAGCTAACAATGAGCTAACATTCAAAAAAGCTAACATTGAAATGCTAGCTTTTTTGGCTAATTTTGTAGATACACCTGTCAGTCATATTTTGGTTCTCGATGCATGTTAACGTTAGAATGCCAGCTTTTTAAGCTAAAAGCATAGTTTTGTTTGACAAAAAAGGGCAGAAAACTAACATTGAAAAAAGCTAACATTGAGCTAACATTAAAAAAAAGCTAACATTGAAGTGCTAGCTTTTTTGGTAAATTTTGTAGATACACCTGTCAGAGTCATATCTTAGTTCTCGACGCATGCTAATGTTAGAATGCCAGCTTTTTAAGCTAAAAGCATAGTTTTGTTTGACAAAAAAGGGCAGAAAACTAACATTGAAAAAAGCTAACATTGAGCTAACATTAAAAAAAAGCTAACATTGAAGTGCTAGCTTTTTTGGTAAATTTTGTAGATACACCTGTCAGAGTCATATCTTAGTTCTCGACGCATGCTAATGTTAGAATGCCAGCTTTTTAAGCTAAAAGCATAGTTTTGTTTGACAAAAAAGGGCGGAAAACAAACATTGAAAAAAGCTAACATTGAGCTAACATTCAAAAACGGCAACGTTGAAATGCTAGCTTTTTTGGCTAATTTTGTAGATACACCTGTCAGAGTCATATCTTGGTTCTCGACGCATGCTAACGTTAGAATGCCAGCTTTTTAAGCTAAAAGCATAGTTTAGTTTGACAAAAAGGGAAGAAAACAAACATTGAAAAAAGCTAACATTGAGCTAACATTCAAAAAAGCTAACATTGAAATGCTATATTTTTTGGCTAATTTTGTAAATACACCTGTCAAAGTCATATCTTGGCTCTCGACGCATGCTAACGTTAGAATGCCAGCTTTTTTAGCTATTTTTTTAGGTTGTACATCTCAGAGTCATATATTTTGAGACTGGACGAATGCTAACTGTTGAGTATGTTTTGCTGCATGACACTATATGTCTGGCCTGCTAACTGCTAGCAGTTAAATAAATAAATAAATGGGTTGTACTTGTATAGCGCTTTTCTACCTTCAAGGTACTCAAAGCGCTTTTACACTACTTCCACATTTACCCATTCACACACACATTCACACACTGATGGAGGGAGCTGCCATGCAAGGCGCCAACCAGCACCCATCAGGAGCAAGGGTGAAGTGTCTTGCTCAGGACACAACGGACGTGACGAGGTTGGTTCTAGGTGGGATTTGAACCAGTGACCCTCGGGTTGCGCACGGCCACTCTTCCACTGCGCCACGCCGTTCTGTTCTGTTTTGTTTCAGCGAAATTGCATTTTGTAGTTATATGTCATATTGATAGAATTTAGGAAGTAGGTTTTGAAGTATTATTAGTAAGTAATTAAGAATAAGTATTATGTAGACTGACCATACATCCTCTTTTGCCGGGCTGTCCGGGCGGAGTTTCTTAAATCCCTCAAATGTCCGGCATTTTGAGTCAGAGTTATGATAAACGCGCATCCGTCGCCAGACTGCTTTTTATCCATAGATTTATCAGATTTAGTGTTTTATTATCTATAGCAGGGGTGTCAAAATTGTACCCCGGAGGCCGTTTGCGGCCCACAGCTACTGTTTTAAAGGCCCACGGCACATTCTAAAAATACCAATAAAATAAACAAAAACGTAACAAAAGTGAAATAAAAAAGCTGAAAGGTGAAATGTAATTTAGAACAAGTTGCAATGTTGACTAATAAAAGAAAGCTGGTTTATTTTCTTTCAAACTGTCATGAGTCAAAACATAATATTGAATCAAAATCAATGTTATTATGAATTATTGACCTATCCGAAGTTCCGATTACGTCACATTTTGAAAGTATTTTTTTGGTGGAAGATTTTGCATATTTTGTGTGTTTGCCACTAAAAACAGTTTTGTTGGACAAAATAGGGCGGAAAACAAACAAACAAAAAAACAACATAAACAAAAAACCTAACATATTTGGAAATGAGGGATGGATCTGAAGTTGATGTAGACTCCAGAGATTTAAGCGTTAAATATTTACACTTTTATACTGAAATAAATACAACTCCAACTTATTACAAACCCCGTTTCCATATGAGTTGGGAAATTGTGTTAGATGTAAATATAAACGGAATACAATGATTTGCAAATCATTTTCAACCCATATTCAGTTGAATATGCTACAAAGACAACATATTTGATGTACAAACTGATAAACATTTTTTTTTTTTTGCAAATAATCATTAACTTTAGAATTTGATGCCGGCAACACGTGACAAAGAAGTTGGGAAAGGTGGCAATAAATACTGATAAAGTTGAGGAATGCTCATCAAACACTTATTTGGAACATCCCACAGGTGTGCAGGTTAATTGGGAACAGGTGGGTGCCATGATTGGGTATAAAAACAGCTTCCCAACAAATGCTCAGTCTTTCACAAGAAAGGATGGGGCGAGGTACACCCCTTTGTCCACAACTGCGTGAGCAAACAGTCAAACTGTTTAAGAACAACGTTTCTCAAAGTGCAATTCCAAGAAATTTAGGGATTTCAACATCTACGGTCCTTAATATCATCAAAAGCTTCAGAGAATCTGGAGAAATCACTCCACGTAAGACGGCACTGTATCAAAAAACGACATCAATCCCTAAAGGATATCACCACATGGGCTCAGGAACACTTCAAAAAACCACTATCACTAAATACAGTTTGTCGCTACATCTGCAAGTGCAAGTTAAAGCGCTACTAAGCAAACCAAAAGCCACTTATCAACAACATCCAAAAAACGCCGCCGGCTTCTCTGTATATATATGTGTCCTCTTTTACAATATGGTCAGCCTATATTATGCATCACACCCTCGATGGTTGATTTATTTAACAGGTAATGACGATGTGCACGGTTGATGGTATGGATGCAATGTGTCTACTTTCTCATTGGACAGAAAAGAAGCTTCTCGAAAAGGAAACATTTTTTGAGGAAGTAGGAGTAGCAAAGAGAAAGTATTGCTGCGAGAAGCATTTAGAGGATCAATACGTGATCGATACCCGATTGGAGAAAAGATCAGAGGTCCTTGGTGAACAAGAGGAGCTAATGGCGCTAACGCTTGCTTTTAGCGAGTCACAAAGAATGCTGAGTCGTCGCTTTAAGAAATCCTTCCATCCCTGGCAAAGCTGCGGATTGCTGGAACATGTCAGGATAGTGAGCCTGAACTTGACCTTTGCTAGAAAATGATCGACCCTCCAACCAAGCCTTCAAAACGAACAGTTTGCTTGCGCTAATCAATGAAAAGTCAAACGTGTCTTTGAATCTCAACGGCATGGATTCATCCATCCATTGTCTACCGCAGGAGCCGATGCCAGCTGTGCTTTGCCCGTCAAAAACAATAGTGTGCTGTCTTTGAGAGACAACAACAACTGTGACACCACACGACAATTTGACCTTTGACCTTGCCACACTCAAAATCAATAGTGTGCCTCTTTGCAGACAAAACTTACGAGTGAAAACTGGGATTAGTAACGACCAGAATCTTTTTTTATCTTACATTTTTATCTTAACTTTGTAGTATTTTTAATTCTTATATTTTTTCCATTTTCGTTTTATTTACTTTTTAATTATTTTTTTTCTATATTTTATAT
Source organism: Nerophis ophidion (assembly GCF_033978795.1). Taxonomy (NCBI): domain Eukaryota; kingdom Metazoa; phylum Chordata; class Actinopteri; order Syngnathiformes; family Syngnathidae; genus Nerophis; species Nerophis ophidion. Next base: position 30,830,834 of record NC_084638.1, on the reverse strand, counting down.
ATATATATATATATATATGTGTGTGTGTGTGGGAAAAATCACAAGACTACTTCATCTCTACAGAACTGTTTCATGAGGGGTTCCCTCAATCGTCAAGAATCTTTTTTCATTTGACATTTTTATCTTAACTTTGCATTATTTTTAATTATTATATTTTTTTCATTTTCGTTTTATTTACTTTATAATTATTTTTTTTCTATATTTTATGTGTGGGAAAAATCACAAGACCACTTCATCTCTACAGAACTGTTTCATGAGGGGTTCCTCAATCGTCAGAATCTTTTTTTATTTTACATTTTTATCTTAACTTTTTATTATTTTTAATTATTATATTTTTTAATTTTCGTTTTATTTACTTTTTAATTATATTTTTCAATGATTTTTTAAATTAATATATATATATATAACTAGGATTAGTAAGGATCAGAATCTTTTTTTACTTTACATTTTTATCTTAACTTTTTATTATTTTTAATTATTATATATTTTTTTCATTTTCGTTTTATTTACTTTTTAATTATATATTTTTTTATAAAAGCGCTTTGACACTATTTCCACATTCACGACCCATCACGACCAAGAAGGGTCTTGCTCAATGACACAACGGACGTAACGAGGTTGGTAAAAGGTGGGGATTGAACCAGGAACCCTCAGGTTGCCGGGGATTGCCACTCTCTTTTGTATGAAAACAGACCTGAATAGACCCGCTCATCGGCAGTGTGTCTTATAATCCGGTGCGCTCAATGGTCCGAAAAATAGGGTATTAACTCATTGTAGGGCACAGCAAAAAAAAAAAAAAATGGATAGCAAAGACTGAACTGACGAGCGAACACACCATAAACTATACACTACTGCCATTTAATGTCTTGGACTTACAAAGGTAAGTGCAAATTTACATCATACTTGCAAATGCGATAATAAAACAGGATATAACAACTAGACAGCCGTTATCATAATCATCACATTTTTAGTGTGTGTTAATACATTTTCATTGTTTTTGATAATACAATCTCGGACCATTATAAGGCGTACTGCCGATGAATAGTTTATTTTCAATCCTTTTTTTATATAAAAGGCGCACCGGGTTATGGAATTTTTTTTTTCTAAATGTTAAACACTTCCTTGTGGTCTAAATAACATGTAATGGTGGTTCTTTGGTCAAAATGTTGCATAGATGATGTTTTACAGATCATCTTCAAACCGCTTTCTGACCGTCGCTTCCGGATGCGCCGTTTTGTGGGCGTTCTTATTTACGTGGCTCACCTTCGACGTCGTCTTCTCCCCGTCATCGTTGTTGTAGCGGTGTAGCGTGCAAGGACGGGAGTGGAAGAAGTGTCAAAAGATGGAGCTAACTGTTTTAATGACATTCCGATTTTACTTCAATCAATAACGGAGCAGCGTTTCCTCAACCGGAAACATCAACAAGACCGGAACTTTCTAATAACTAAAGTTCCTTGGGTGAATAATGGAAACTCACTACACTGGTATGTTTTAGCGCTTTCATGGCGAATTTACTGACAGATATAAGTAAGAACTTTACACTACTTTATATTAGAAACGGCAACAGCGGAGGATGAATGTCCCATTACAAGAAGACAGAGAAAAAGGAGAAGTTTTTCGACTACGGTGTTCCCACGGACTACAAAGGCGGACAAGCGCAATTTTTTCAGGATTTATGCAGATCCCAAATACGGATCAGCAGGTACCAGAAGGTAAGAAAAGTTGCTTTTCCATAATATTGCGTAACAAAACGCCATATAATATGTCTTACCTTATACACACACCATAATAATACTCATGTTTATTGCGCCGACCATCCATCAAGCGGTGCGGTTTCATAGCTTACCAAAGTCGTACTAAAACATTTTTGATAGATTTTTGAGCACCGTGTGTAATGTTCTATATTTTCATATATGGTTTACTTGAGTTATATTGTAATCATAGTGCAGTCTACACATATCTCTTATGTTTGACTGCCATCTGTCAGGCTTGTCCCTGACAGTTTGGTTTTGTTTTAGTTTTTCCTCTGTGTATGTCTTTGTTTCCTGTCAGTCAGCGCTTTTATTTTGGTAATTTCCTGCTTTTCTCCCTGAGCGCTGTTTTCCCTCAAGTGCAGGTGATTGGCACCTGGCCACACCTGGCGTCAATCAGCCCGGTCCTATTTAAACCTGCTTTGTCCTTCAGTCAGGGCTGGATTATTGTCATCCTTACCTGTCAATGTCATTAATACATATCGTTGTAGCTGTGTCTACTTCTGTTCACTCTGCTCATGCCATAGTTCCTTCGTGTCACAGTAAGTGTTTTTGTTTCTAGTCCACAGTTAGCCTTTGTGCTAGTTTTTGTTCATAGCCAAGTTTGTTCTCCGCTTTGTGCACCCTTTGTGTTTCTTCTTTATTTTTACATTTTTGGACATTAAATTATGTTTTCTTATTCAATGCCTGCCAAAGTCTCTGCATCTCGGGGTTCCTCACAAACTCAACCTGACACCATCTACTGTTCACACTTATCATTACACCATGCACCAAATAAAATTGCTTCGAGGTCGGTAAGCAAAACCGGGATAATTCCATACATTGGGCGCGTCAGGTTAAAAGGCGCACTGTCAAGTTTTGAGAAAAAAGTACATATTTTAAGTGCGCCTTATAGTCCGAAAAATACGGTACTGAAAATTGATACTGTTGACTACCGATATAGATTCCCAGGTACTGGGAACTGGGAGCGTACCCATCCCTACAAAACAATTAAAGGCCTACTGAAACCCACTACTAGCGACCACGCAGTCTGATAGTTTATATATCAATGATGAAATATTAACATTGCAACACATGTCAATACGGCCGCTTTAGTTTACTAAATTACAATTTTAAATTTCCCGCGGAGTTTCCTGTTGAAAACGTCGCGGAATGATGACGCGTACGCGTGACGTCACGGACCGTTAGGAAACATAAGCGCTGCACACACACACAGCTAAAAGTCGTCTGCTTAAACGGCATAATTACACAGTATTTTGGAGATCTGTGTTGCTGAATCTTTTGCAATTTGTTCAATTAATAATGGAGAAGTCAAAGTAGAAAGATGGAGGTGGGAAGCTTTAGCCTTTAGCAACACAAACACACGGTGATTCCTTGTTTAAAATTCCCGGAGGTGAAGCTTTACTATGGATCAGAGCGGTCAAGCGAACATGGATCCCGACCACATGTCAACCGGCAGTTTTCGGTGAGAAAATTGTGGTAAAAAGTCGCCTCTTACCCGGAGATCAGCGGAGCTTGCGCCGTCCATGCAGCTGCCGTGACTTCCCTCAGAAACTGGCGTCAAAACACCCGTGGACACACCCCTCCGACTATCAAGGTACTATTTAATGATGATGATGATGGATTAGATTTATATCGCGCTTTTCTATTGTTAGATACGCAAAGCGCTCACAGAGAAGTGGGAACCCATCAATCATTCACACCTGGTGGTGGTAAGCTACATCAGTAGCCACAGCTGCCCTGGGGTAGACTGACGGAACCGTGGGTGCCAGTTTGCGCCTATGGCCCCTCCGACAACCACCAATCATTCATTCATTCGCCAGTGTGAGCGGCACCGGGGGCAAAGGTGAAGTGTCCTGCCCAAGGACAAACGGCAGCGATTTGGATGTCAATAGGTGGGAAGCGAACCTGCAACCCTCAGGTTTCTGGCAAGGCCGCTCTACCCACTACGCCATGCCGCCCCTCACTAAAACACTAGCAAAACAATAGAAAGATAAGGGATTTCCCAGAATTATCCTAGTAAATGTGTCTAATAACATCTGAATCGCTCCCACTGCCCTCGCCTTTTTTTTTTTTCTTTCCTAGTCCTTCACTCTCACTTTCCTCATCCACGAATCTTTCATCCTCGCTCAAATTAATGGGGAAATTGTCGCTTTCTCGGTCCGAATAGCTCTTTTGGTTGGAGGCTCCCATTATAAACAATGTGAGGATGTGAGGAGCCATCAACATGTGACGTCATCGTCTGCTACTTCCGGTAAAGGCAAGACTTTTTTATTAGCGACCAAAAGTTGCGAACTTTATTGTGGATGTTCTCTACTAAATCCTTTCAGCAAAAATATGGCAATATCGCGAAATGATCAAGTATGACACATAGAATGGACCCGCTATCCCCGTTTAAATAAGAAAATCTCATTTCAGTAGGCCTTTAAACACTTCAGTTTTGTTCAATTAATAATGGAGAAGTCAAAGTAGAAAGATGGAGTTGGGAAGCTTTTAGCCTTTAGCCACACAAACACACGGTGATTCCTTGTTTAAAATTCCCGGAGGTGAAGCTTTACTATGGATCAGAGCGGTCAAGCGAACATGGATCCCGACCACATGTCAACCGGCAGTTTTCGGTGAGAAAATTGTGGTAAAAAGTCGCCTCTTACCCGGAGATCAGCGGAGCTTGCGCCGTCCATGCAGCTGCCGTGACTTCCCTCAGAAACTGGCGTCAAAACACCCGTGGACACACCCCTCCGACTATCAAGGTACTATTTAATGATGATGATGATGGATTAGATTTATATCGCGCTTTTCTATTGTTAGATACGCAAAGCGCTCACAGAGAAGTGGGAACCCATCAATCATTCACACCTGGTGGTGGTAAGCTACATCAGTAGCCACAGCTGCCCTGGGGTAGACTGACGGAAGCGTGGGTGCCAGTTTGCGCCTACGGCCCCTCCGACAACCACCAATCATTCATTCATTCGCCAGTGTGAGCGGCACCGGGGGCAAAGGTGAAGTGTCCTGCCCAAGGACAAACGGCAGCGATTTGGATGTCAATAGGTGGGAAGCGAACCTGCAACCCTCAGGTTTCTGGCAAGGCCGCTCTACCCACTACGCCATGCCGCCCCTCACTAAAACACTAGCAAAACAATAGAAAGATAAGGGATTTCCCAGAATTATCCTAGTAAATGTGTCTAATAACATCTGAATCGCTCCCACTGCCCTCGCCTTTTTTTTTTTTCTTTCCTAGTCCTTCACTCTCACTTTCCTCATCCACGAATCTTTCATCCTCGCTCAAATTAATGGGGAAATTGTCGCTTTCTCGGTCCGAATAGCTCTTTTGGTTGGAGGCTCCCATTATAAACAATGTGAGGATGTGAGGAGCCATCAACATGTGACGTCATCGTCTGCTACTTCCGGTAAAGGCAAGACTTTTTTATTAGCGACCAAAAGTTGCGAACTTTATTGTGGATGTTCTCTACTAAATCCTTTCAGCAAAAATATGGCAATATCGCGAAATGATCAAGTATGACACATAGAATGGACCTGCTATCCCCGTTTAAATAAGAAAATCTCATTTCAGTAGGCCTTTAAACACTTCAGTTTTGTTCAATTAATAATGGAGAAGTCAAAGTAGAAAGATGGAGGTGGGAAGCTTTAGCCTTTAGCCACACAAACACACGGTGATTCCTTGTTTAAAATTCCCGGAGGTGAAGCTTTACTATGGATCAGAGCGCGGTCAAGCGAACATGGATCCCGACCACTTGTCAACCGGCAGGTTTCGGTGAGAAAATTGTGGTAAAAAGTCGCCTCTTATTGGAGATCAGCGGAGCTTGCGCCGTCCATGCAGCTGCCGTGACTTCCCTCAGAAACTGGCGTCAACACACCCGTGGACACACCCCTCCGACTATCAGGTACTTGTATTTTACATCTTCTCAGCTGTTTGAAATTGGTCTAGTAGATAGCAAGTTATGTACGAAGAGGGAACTCTTGTTCATTTATTGAGGGAATGTGAGAGAATAAAAGAATTACGGTTAAAAACAACCAAAGAAACAATCACATTCCTTAATATAAACATCCCAATGACATTGCAAACTTGTATTTTTGGGGATCTCAATCAATTTAGTAACGAGTCATCAAAGAGTAAAAATGGTTTTCTTTCAATATGCATAATAACAAAACGGGTAATATTAAAAAAATGGATAAATGTTGATAGTCCAACTCAAACTAACTGGTATACACAAGCTATGGAGATGATATCAGTAGAAAAAACTGCATTTAGTTTAGATAATAATGAGTCATATATTGGAATATGGGATCCATTATTGAAATTAGTTTTAAGTATTAAATGAACCAAAATATGACTTATTGTATCTTTGTGTAAAATATTGGACACAGTGTGTTGTCTAGCTTATGAGATGCGATTAATTGTTCATTTTATTTATTTATTATTTTTTTGTATTAACGTTTTTAATGATAATGTCAAATAGGGATTTTTAAACACTGCTATTTTGAAATTGTTACTAATATTGATAATGTTCATTTTTGTTTCACTACTTTTGGATTGTACCGTGTTGTGTTTGTGTGTCCTCAATTGCTTTGTTTGTTGCTATTCTGAGTGTTACTGGGTTGGGTTCGGTTTTGGAATTTGATTGCATTGTTATGTATTGTTTTGTTGGATTGATTAATAAATGTATTAAATAAATAAATAAAAAGGTACTATTTAACTCACTAAAACACTAGCAACACAATAGAAAGATAAGGGATTTCCCAGAATTATCCTAGTAAATGTCTGCGATGAGGTGGCGACTTGTCCAGGGTGTACCCCGCCTTCCGCCCGATTGTAGCTGAGATAGGCGCCAGCGCCCCCCGCGACCCCAAAAAAGGGAATAAGCGGTAGAAAATGGATGGATGGATCCTTGGAAATGTGTCTAAAAACATCGGAATCCCTCCCAATGCAATCGCCTTTTTTTTTGTTTACTTTATTTTATTTTTTTTCTAGTCCTTCACTATCAATATCCTCATCCCCAAATCTTTCATCCTCGCTCAAATTAATGGGGAAATTATCGGTTGGGGACATCTCTACGCTGCTGATCCGCTTGAGATGGTTTCCTGTGGACGGGGCTCTCGCTGCTGTCTTGGATCCGCTTGAACTGAACTCTCGCTGCTGTCTTGGAGCCACTACGGATTGAACTTTCACAGTATCATGTTAGACCCGCTCGACATCCATTGCTTTCGGTCCCCTAGAGGGGGGGGGGGGTTGCCCACATCTGAGGTCCTCTCCAAGGTTTCTCATAGTCAGCATTGTCACTGGCGTCCCACTGGATGTGAATTCTCCCTGCCCACTGGGTGTGAGTTTTCCTTGCCCTTTTGTGGGTTCTTCCGAGGATGTCGTAGTCGTAATGATTTGTGCAGTCCTTTGAGACATTTGTGATTTGGGGCTATATAAATAAACATTGATTGATTGATTGATTGATGAAATTGTCGCTTTCTCGGTCCGAATAGCTCTGTTTGTTGGAGGCTCCCATTAAAAACAATGTGAGGACGTGAGGAGCCATCACATCGGTGACGTCATCGTCTGCGACTTCCGGTGAAGGCAAGGCTTTTTTATTAGCGACCAAAAGTTGCAAACTTTATTGTGGATGTTCTCTACTAAATCCTTTCAGCAAAAATATGGCAATATCGCGAAATGATCAAGTATGACACATAGAATGGACCTGCTATCCCCGTTTAAATAAGAACATCTCATTTCAGTTGGCCTTTAAGTGAATGAAGGTACCTCTTCTAACTTTGGACCTAAGCTGCCGAGGTCAAAATCAATAGATGTGGCGCCCACCTTGATGACGATGTGGCCCTTCCTGGTGCCGCTGCGGTCCAGCTCTCGGTGCTCCTTCACCATGACGATCTCGCCCTCCTCCTCCACCTTGTGCGTGTTCTTCTCCACGTGGTTGAGGATCCGCCAGTAGTCCTCCTGGGCCACGCACACCAACTGCCGGCACAGAGGGACATGAGGACGGCGCCACAACAAAAATGTCACGTTCTGCTTTTGCTGAGCGCTACTTCTCTGACTTCCTGGAGGTCAGAAGGACAGGAAGTGACACGCTGGACGGAGGAAGTGGGATGTAGATGTTACCTTACTGGGTAAAGGGGTCTAAAATCTATATGGTGATATATATTGCAGCCTCGATATATATCACAATATATTATTTTGTCAAGGTCAAAAGTTTACATACACTTGTGAAGGACATAATGTCATGGCTGTCTTGAGTGTCCAATCATTTCTACAACTCTTATTTTTTTGTGATAGGCCATGGATGTCAAACTCCGGCCCGCAATTTCTCACACTTGCCAATCCTCCCGAAGTACAGTGCCACTCCCGAAAATCTCGATTTCCACCCGGGCAACAATATTGAGGGCGTGCCTTAAAGGCACTGCCTTTAGCATTCTCTATAACAGGGGTCACCAACCTTTTTGAAACCAAGAGCTACTTCTTGGGTACTGATTAATGCGAAGGGCTACCAGTTTGATACACACTTAATTAAATTGCCGGAAATAACCAATTTGCTCAATTTACCTTTAATAAATAAATATATATATATATAAAGAAAATGGGTATTTCTGTCTGTCATTCCGTCGTACATTTGTTTTCCTTTTACGGAAAGTTTTTTGTAAAGAATAAATGATGAAAAAAACATTTAATTGAACGGTTTAAAAGAGGAGAAAACAGGAAAAAAGTGAAAATTTAATTTTGAAACAGTTTTTCTTCAATTTCGACTCTTTAAAATTCAAAATTCAACCAAAAAAAGTGAAGAGGAAAAACTACCTAATTCGAATATTTTTGAAAAAAATTACCAAAAATTATTCATTAAACATCATTAGTAATTTTTCCTGATTATAAATGATAAATGGGTTGTACTTGTATAGCGCTTTTCTACCTTCAAGGTACTCAAAGCGCTTTGACACTACTTCCACATTTACCCATTCACACACACATTCACACACTGATGGAGGGAGCTGCCATGCAAGGCGCTAACCAGCACCCATCAGGAGCAAGGGTGAAGTGTCTTGCTCAGGACACAACGGACGTGACGAGGTTGGTACTAGGTGGGAATTGAACCAGGGACGCTCGGGTTGCGCACGGCCACTCTCCCACTGCGCTACGCCGTCCCATGATTAAGATTCATTTTAGAATTTTGATGACGTGTTTTAAATAGGTTAAAATCCAATCTGCAATGTGTTAGAATGTATAACAAATTGGACCAAGCTATATTTCTAACAAAGACAAATCATTATTTCTTCTAGATTTTCCAGAACAACATTTTTAAAAGAAATTGAAAAAACTTTGAAATAAGATTTAAATTGAATTCTACAGATTTTCTAGATTTGCCAGAATATTTTTATTTTATTTTAATCATAATAAGTTTGAAGAAATATTTCACAAATATTATTTGTTGAAAAAACAGAAGCTAAACTGAAGAATTAAATTAAAATGTATTTATTATTCCTTAAAATAAAACAAATACATGTACTTGAACATTGATTTAAATTGTCAGGAAAGAAGAGGAAAGAATTTAAAAGGTAAAAAGGTATATGTGTTTAAAAATCCTAAAATCATTTTTAAGGTTGAATTTTTTTTCTCTAAAATTGTCTTTCTGAAAGTTATAAGAAGTAAAAAACCAAGTCTTTAAAATATTTTCTTGGATTTTCAAATTCTATTTGATTTTTGTCTCTCTTAGAATTAAAAATGTCGATCAAAGCCAGACCAGCTTGCTAGTAAATAAATACAATTTAAAAAATAGAGGCAGCTCACTGGTAAGTGCTGCTATTTGAGCTATTTTTAGAACAGGCCAGCAGGTGACTCATCTGGTCCTTACGGGCTACCTGGTGCCCGCGGGCACAGCGTTGGTGACCCCTGTCCTAGAGACACCCTATTAAAACAAAAAAATCTTTTTGCCCCATCTTTTTCTATCTTTGAAAAGCTCCAGGGTGCCATGTGGAATATGTGGACAATTGTCAAAGTTCAGTATGACCTCTAATGTTGTGTTTTTAGTGTTTTCCTGCCTTCTCCTTTGTCTGCGCCTGTGCTCTTAGTGATTCGTCCTCGGCGAGGGGCGGACCTCCTCGCAATTAGCACACCGGTATTTAGGCTCGTCACTGTCAGCTTGGCCTCGCCGGTTATTGTCTCAGTACTCCTGTCGTGCATGCACCTACTTCACCAGACCTGGTATATTTTTGCTCCTTTGTCCTGAATTCCCTAACCTCCTGTGTGTTTATCTCCTAGTCCCCCTGAAGTAAAAATGATAACTTTTGTTGGACTCTTGCCCTGCTCAGTGTGCCCTGGCCTTTTCTCCTGCCGACCGCTGAGGAACCTTTTTTGTCCAGATTTCATGGTGTGTGTTTCTGCCCCATCGGCCTTAGTTATCTCTTTTAGGTGCATGCACGACAGGAGTACTGGAGACAATAACCGGCGAGGCCAAGCTGACAGTGACGAGCCTAAATACCGGTGTGCTAATTGCGAGCAGGTGTGCTTTTAGTGATTCGCCCCTTGCCGGGGACGAATCACTAAAAGCACAGGTGCAGACAAAGGAGAAGGCAGGAAAACACAAAAACACTACATTTAACTTCCAACAACCCAATCATTAAAATGCAAAAAGTCAGTGTTCAAAAACAAGAAAAAAAAAAATACAAAAATTGGGGGTATTTTATTTGAACTAAGCAAAATTATCTGCCAATAGAACAAGAAAATTTGGCTTTCCAAAACAAGTAAAATTAGCTAACCTCAATGAACCCAACAATACCTTAAAATATGTATATTCTCACTAATAACAACTGTACAAAAATGGATACGTATTTTCTATTGTTTCATTGAAATAAAATAGCAAAGTTTTAATATGAGACACAATTGTGTCAAAGTCATGATTTTTTTGTTCATGCTTGAAATAAGAAATATTACTTTAAAAAAGTGTTTTTATACTCGTGAGTGTTGATGACATATCTTTGCAACAGTTGATATTCTAGTTTCAAGCATGTTTTACTCAAAATAGGTCATAAAATCTCAGCAACAAGCTGTAATATCTTACCGAGATCATTTAGGACCAAAACCTTTAAAACAAGTAAAAAAACTAACATAAAATCTGCTTAGTGAGAAGAATTATCTTATCAGACAGAAAATAAGCAAATATCACCCTTATTTGAGATATTTAATCTTACTTAGATTTCAGTTTTTGCAGTTTAGAAATGAGTAATATAACAATAAATAAGGTGATAGTAAATAATAAAAACTTACAAATAAATCATAACAACAACAATAACTATAATTATATTATTAATAATAGTAATAATATATTGAAACCTGTTTATTCATAAAAGGAATAAAATATGTTTATAAGTCTTGGCTCGGACAATATTTTAAATAAATAGGAATTTTACTTGCAATAAGAGAAGTGGAACATTTTTAAATTATCGTTGAACAAGATAACTTTTGACCTTATTAGAGTGAACATTATGACATTTAAAATAGTTAAAGTTTTTGAGAGAAGTTATGTTTTAATCTACAAACCCTGTTTCCATATGAGTTGGGAAATTGTGTTAGATGTAAATATAAACAGAATACAATGATTTGCAAATCATTTTCAACCCATATTCAGTTGAAATATGCTACAAAAACAATATATTTGATGTTCAAATTGATAAACATTTTTTTTTTGCAAATAATTATTAAATTTACACGTGACAAAGAAGTTGGGAAAGGTGACAAAAAATACTGATAAAGTTGAGGAATGCTGATCAAACACTTATTTGGAACATCCTACAGGTGTGCAGGTGTGTGCCATGATTGGGTATAAAAACAGCTTCCCAAAAAATGTTCAGTCTTTCACAAGAAAGGATGGGGCGAGGTACACCCCTTTGTCCACAACTGCGTGAGCAAATAGTCAAACAGTTTAAGAACAACGTTTCTCAAAGTGCAATTGCAAGAAATTTTGGGATTTCAACATCTACGGTCCATAATATCATCAAAAGGTTCAGAGAATCTGGAGAAATCACTCCATGTAAGCGGCATGGCCGGAAACCAACATTGAATGACTGTGACCTTCGATCCTTCAGACGCCACTGTATCAAAAACCGACATCAATCTCTAAAGGATATCACCACAAGGGCTCAGGAACACTTCAGAAATCCACTGTCACTAAATACAATTTGTCGCTACATCTGTAAGGGCAAGTTAAAGCTCTACTATGCAAAGCGAAAGCCATTGATCAACAACATCCAGAAACGCCGCCGGCTTCTCTGGGCCCGAGATCATCTAAGATGGACTGATGCAAAGTGGAAAAGTGTTCTGTGGTCTGACAGGTCCACATTTCAAAATGTTTTTGGAAATATTTGACATTGTGTCATCTGGACCAAAGGGTAAGCGAACCATCCAGACTGTTATCGACGCAAAGTTGAAAAGCCAGCATCTGTGATGGTATGGGGGTGCATTAGTACCCAAGGCATGGGTAACTTACACATCTGTGAAGGCACCATTAATGCTAAAAGGAACATACAGGTTTTGGAACAACATATGCTGCCATCTAAGCGACGTCTTTTTCATGGCCGCCCCTGCTTATTTCAGCAAGACAATGCCAAGCCACATTCAGCACGTATAAAAAAAGTGTGCAAAATAAGTGCTTATCTTGTTGAATAAAGAATAAAAGAGTAAAACAGCAATTAAAAAAAAAAAAAGCCAAACGATCTTTGTGAGTGTACCTGACAGTCGTCCCCTTTGGTGCGGACTTCTCCGTGCATGAACTGCTTGTCCAAGGAGGGCGAGATGCCGAAGCTGTTGCCCATACACAAAGTCTCCACTCGGCCCTCCAGGTGGCTGATCTCCACCGCCCCGTTCAGGATCACGTACCACAGGTCCAGCTGTGGACACGTCACATAGTCAACTACTATAAACATCATTACAATAACAATCATTTGGGGGGGCAGCATAAATATCGGACAGATAATGATTGGGCCGGTACCAGGAGTTATGACGTATATAATTCCGATAACCTATTTAATAATGCACCAATGAGGCGAGATTACAGGTTTTTTCGGACCATAGGGCAGATCATCTTCAAGCCGCTTTCTGACAGTCGCTTCAGGAAGCAGCGTTTTGTGGGTGGTCTTGTTTACGTGGCTCACCTTCGACAGCGTCTTCTCCCCGCCATCTTTGTTGTAGCGGTGTAGCGTGCAAGGACGGGAGTGAAAGAAGTGTCAAAAGATGGAGCTAACTGTTTTAATGACGTTCAGACTTTACTTCAATCAATAACGGAGCAGCATCTCCTCCTCTGTGGCTCACTAGTGCAACAACAATGCAGGAAATGTGTGCCGTGGAAAAACCGTCCGACAGGATAACTAAAGTTCCTTGGGTGTAGCGTGCAAGGACGGGAGTGAAAGAAGTATCAAAAGATGGAGCTAACTGTTTTAATGACGTTCAGACTTTACTTCAATCAATAACGGAGCAGCATCTCCTCCTCTGTGGCTCACTAGTGCAACAACAATGCAGGAAATGTGTGCCGTGGAAAAAACGTCCGACAGGATAACTAAAGTTCCTTGGGTGTAGCGTGCAAGGACGGGATTGGAAGAAGTATCAAAAGATGGAGCTAACTGTTTTAATGACGTTCAGACTTTACTTCAATCAATAACGGAGCAGCATCTCCTCATCTGTGGCTCACTAGTGCAACAACAATGCAGGAAATGTGTGCCGTGGAAAAAACGTCCGACAGGATAACTAAAGTTCCTTGGGTGTAGCGTGCAAGGACAGGATTGGAAGAAGTATCAAAAGATGGAGCTAACTGTTTTAATGACGTTCAGACTTTACTTCAATCAATAACGGAGCAGCATCTCCTCCTCTGTGGCTCACTAGTGCAACAACAATGCAGGAAATGTGTGCCGTGGAAAAAACGTCCGACAGGATAACTAAAGTTCCTTGGGTGTAGCGTGCAAGGACGGGATTGGAAGAAGTATCAAAAGATGGAGCTAACTGTTTTAATGACGTTCAGACTTTACTTCAATCAATAACGGAGCAGCATCTCCTCATCTGTGGCTCACTAGTGCAACAACAATGCAGGAAATGTGTGCCGTGGAAAAACCGTCCGACAGGATAACTAAAGTTCCTTGGGTGTAGCGTGCAAGGACGGGATTGGAAGAAGTATCAAAAGATGGAGCTAACTGTTTTAATGACGTTCAGACTTTACTTCAATCAATAACAGAGCAGCATCTCCTCATCTGTGGCTCACTAGTGCAACAACAATGCAGGAAATGTGTGCCGTGGAAAAACCGTCCGACAGGATAACTAAAGTTCCTTGGGTGTAGCGTGCAAGGACGGGATTGGAAGAAGTATCAAAAGATGGAGCTAACTGTTTTAATGACGTTCAGACTTTACTTCAATCAATAACGGAGCAGCATCTCCTCATCTGTGGCTCACTAGTGCAACAACAATGCAGGAAATGTGTGCCGTGGAAAAAACGTCCGACAGGATAACTAAAGTTCCTTGGGTGTAGCGTGCAAGAACGGGATTGGAAGAAGTATCAAAAGATGGAGCTAACTGTTTTAATGACGTTCAGACTTTACTTCAATCAATAACGGAGCAGCATCTCCTCCTCTGTGGCTCACTAGTGCAACAACAATGCAGGAAATGTGTGCCGTGGAAAAACCGTCCGACAGGATAACTAAAGTTCCTTGGGTGTAGCGTGCAAGGACGGGATTGGAAGAAGTATCAAAAGATGGAGCTAACTGTTTTAATGACGTTCAGACTTTACTTCAATCAATAACGGAGCAGCATCTCCTCCTCTGTGGCTCACTAGTGCAACAACAATGCAGGAAATGTGTGCCGTGAAAAACCGTCCGACAGGATAACTAAAGTTCCTTGGGTGTAGCTTGCAAGGACGGAATTGGAAGAAGTATCAAAAGAGGGAGCTAACTGTTTTAATGACGTTCAGACTTTACTTCAATCAATAACGGAGCAGCATCTCCTCCTCTGTGGCTCACTAGTGCAACAACAATGCAGGAAATGTGTGCCGTGGAAAAACCGTCCGACAGGATAACTAAAGTTCCTTGGGTGAATAATGTAAGCTCACTACACCGGTATGTTTTAGTGCTTCCATGGCAAGTGTACTGACAGATATAAATAAGAACTTTACACTACCTTATATTACAAATGACAACAGAGGATGAATGTCCCATAACAAGAAGAGTAAAGAAGAAGCTCATCCACTACGGTGTTACCGCGGACTACAAAGGCGGATGTGTGCAAATTTTCAGAACGTAGGCAGATCCCAAATACAGATCAGCAGGTATCAGAAGGTATAAAAAGTTGCTTTTGCATAATTTTGCGAAACAAAACGCCAGATAATATGTCTTACTAGTGCAACAACAATGCAGGAAATGTGACCCATTAAAAACCGTCCGACAGGATAACTAAAGTTCCTTGGGTGAATAATGTAAGCTCACTACACCGGTAGTTTTTAGCGCTTCCATAACAGGTCTACTGACAGATATATATGCAGATTTAGAAATGTACACTACTTTATATTACAAATGGCAACAGTGGAGGATGAAAGCCCCATAACAAGAAGATAGAGAATAAGACTGTAATGGTGGACGAGCGCTAATTTTCAGGACTTATGCAGACCCCAAATACACATCAGCAAGGTACCAGAAGGAAAGAAAAGTTGGTTTTGCATAATATTGCGAAACAAAACTAACAGGTGCCATTTTCCTGTCCTTATACACACACCATAGCAATCAATACTCGTATGTTGAGGCACAATACATCTGACTACGGTAGCTGTAATGCTCAAAAAATCCATCAAGCGGTGCGGCTTCATAGCTTACCAAAGTCGTACTAAAACATTTTGATATATTTTTGTAGTCCGATGAGCTTCTTCTTTTTCTCTATCTTCTTGTTATGAGACATTCATCCTCCATAGTTGCCATTTCTAATATAAAATACTAAAGTTCTTACTTTTATCTGTCAGTAAACTCGCCATGAAAGCTCTAAAACATACCGGTGTAGTGAGTTTACATTATTCACCCAAGAAACTTTAGTTATTAGAGAGTTTCGTTTTTTCACGGCACAAATTTCCTATTGTTGTTTACGGATGAGGAGATGCTGCTCCGTTATTGATTGGAGTAAAGTCTGAATGTCATTAAAACAGTTAGCTCCATCTTTTGATACTTCTTCCACTCCCGTCCTTGCACGCTACACCGCTACAACAACGATGACGGGGAGAATATGAAAAAAGAGAGAAAATAGAACATTCATCGGCAGTGCGCCTTATAATACGGAAAATACGGTAGGCTTTTAAAATAATTAAAGGTATTAAAAGATTTTAGTAATTGAATTTTTAAGACTTTTTAACAGCCTGCATAAACACACCATCACTTAATGATGGACCAAGAAGGTTTGTGACTGTTTTATTCGCCTGTGCAACGGTTGGGGACATCTCTGCGCTGCTGACCCGTCTTGGCTTGGGATGGTCTCCTGCTGGCCCCACTTTGGACTGGACTCTCACTAATATGTTAGATCCGCTATGGACTGAACTGTCACTATTATGTTGGATCCACTATGGACTGGACTTCCACTATTATGTTCAAGCCACTATGGACTGGACTCTCACTTTTATCTTTGATCCACTATGGTCTGCACTCTCACTATTATGTGAGATCCACTATGGACTGGACTCTCACTTTTATGCTAGATCCAGTATGGACTGGACTCTCACTATAATGTTGGATCCACTATGGACTGGACTCTCACTATTATGGTAGATCCACTATGGACTGGACTCTCACTATTATGTTCGATCCACTATGGACTGGACTTCCACTATTATGTTCAAGCCACTATGGACTGGACTCTCACTTTTATCTTTGATCCACTATGGTCTGCACTCTCACTATTATGTGAGATCCACTATGGACTGGACTCTCACTTTTATGCTAGATCCAGTATGGACTGGACTCTCACTATAATGTTGGATCCACTATGGACTGGACTCTCACTATTATGGTAGATCCACTATGGACTGGACTCTCACTATTATGTTCGATCCACTATGGACTGGACTCTCACTATTATGTTAGATCCACTATGAACTGGACTCTCACTATTATGTTAGATCCACTATGAACTGGACTCTCACTATTATATTAGATCCACTATGGACTGGACTCTCACTATTAGGTTGGATACACTATGGACTGGACTCTCACACTATTATGTTAGATCCACTATGAACTGGACTCTCACTATTATGTTAGATCCACTATGAACTGGACTCTCACTATTATATTAGATCCACTATGGACTGGACTCTCACTATTATGTTAGATCCACTATGGACTGGACTCTCACACTATTATGTTAGATCCACTACGGACTGGACTCTCACTATTATGTTAGATCCACTATGGACTGGACTCTCACACTATTATGTTAGATCCACTACGGACTGGACTCTCACAGTTATGTTAGATCCAATACGGACTGGACTTCCACTATTATGTTCAAGCCACTATGGACTGGACTCTCACTATTATGTTAGATCGACTATGGACTGGACTCGCACTATTATGTTGGATCCACTATGGACTGGACTTTCACTATTATATTAGTTCCACTATGGACTGGACTCTCACTATTATGTTGGATCCACTATGAACTGGACTCTAACTTTTATGTTAGATCCACTATGGACTGGACTCTCACTATTATGTTGGATCCACTATGGACTGGACTCTCACTATTATGTTAGATCCACTATGAACTGGACTCTCACTATTATGTTAGATCCACTATGGACTGGACTCTCACTATTATGTTAGATCCACTACGGACTGGACTCTCACAGTTATGTTAGATCCAATACAGACTGGACTTCCACTATTATGTTCAAGCCACTATGGACTGGACTCTCACTATTATGTTAGATCCACTATGGACTGGACTCACACTATTATGTTGGATCCACTATGGACTGGACTTTCACTATTATATTAGATCCACTATGGACTGGACTCTCACTATTATGTTAGATCCACTATGGACTGGACTCTCACTATTATGTTAGAACCATTATGGACTGGACTCTCACTATTATGTTAGATCCACTATGGACTGGACTCTCACTATTATGTTAGAACCATTATGGACTGGACTCTCACTATTATGTTAGATCCACTATGGACTGGACTCTCACTATTATGTTAGAACCATTATGGACTGGACTCTCACTATTATGTTAGATCCACTATGGACTGGACTCTCACTATTATGTTAGAACCATTATGGACTGGACTCTCACTATTATGTTAGATCCACTATGGACTGGACTCTCACTATTATGTTAGATCCACTATGGACTGGACTCTCACTTTTATGTTAGATCCACTATGGACTGGTCTCTCACTATTATGTTAGATCCACTATGGACTGGACTCTCACAATATTATGTTGGATCCACTATGGACTGGACTCTCACTTTCATGTTAGATCGACTATGGACTGGACTCTCACTATTATGTTAAATCCACTATGGACTGGACTCTCACTATTATGTTGGATCCACTATGAACTGGACTCTAACTTTTATGTTAGATCCACTATGGACTGGACTCTCACTATTATGTTAGATCCACTATGGACTGGACTCTCACTTTTATGTTAGATCCACTATGGACTGGTCTCTCACTATTATGTTAGATCCACTATGGACTGGACTCTCACTATTATGTTGGATCGACCATGGACTGGACTCGCACTATTATGTTGGATCCACTATGGACTGGACTTTCACTATTATATTAGTTCCACTATGGACTGGACTCTCACTATTATGTTGGATCCACTATGAACTGGACTCTAACTTTTATGTTAGATCCACTATGGACTGGACTCTCACTATTATGTTGGATCCACTATGGACTGGACTCTCACTATTATGTTAGATCCACTATGAACTGGACTCTCACTATTATGTTAGATCCACTATGGACTGGACTCTCACTATTATGTTAGAGCCACTATGAACTGAACTCTCACTATTATGTTAGATCCACTACGGACTGGACTCTCACAGTTATGTTAGATCCAATACAGACTGGACTTCCACTATTATGTTCAAGCCACTATGGACTGGACTCTCACTATTATGTTAGATCCACTATGAACTGGACTCTCACTATTATGTTAGATCCACTATGGACTGGACTCTCACTCTTATGTTAGATCCACTATGGACTGGACTCTCACTATTCTGTTAGATCCACTATGGACTGGACTTTCACTATTATGTTCGATCCACTATGGACTGGACTTTCACTATTATGTAAGATCCACTATGGACTGGACTTTCACAATATTACGTTCGACCCACTCGACGTCCATTGCTTTCGGTCTTCCCTAGTGGGGGGGGGGGTCCTCTCCAAGGTTTCTCACAGTAATTTCCTTGCCCTTATACGGGCTCCGTTGTGGCTTGTGCAGCCCTTTGAGACACTTGTGATTCAGGGCTATACAAATAAACATTGATTGATTGCTACTGCCTTTCTTTTTACACTTTAAAGAGAGTCGGGCGAGCGACTGACCTCCTGCTTGTCGCGGAGAATGACGGTGGCGCCCTGCTCCACAACCTCGAACACCATCACGCCGCACAGCTCGCGACGCACCAACATGGTCATGTTGGCGAAGGCGGGCAGCTGGTGCATGAACTCCAGTAGTTGCTCTAACGGGGGGGGGGTGGGGGGTTTTACAAAAGAGACCAATCAGGAGGGAGCTCAGCAACGAGGAGCGGCGAGCACGCGACAAGCGGGACTGACCGATGTCGTCGTCGTTGCGGTCGGCCGGGTCTTTTTCCAGACACTCCCGGACCAGGTCGCGGCCCAGGAGCGCGTTCGAGGCTCTGTCCAGGTCCTCGTCCTCCTCTTCTTCCTCCTCGCTGTCCACGGGGGCCTCGGGGAGACCGGACAGGTCCACGTCGCCCAGCTCGCTCTCGGTGGCCTGGAAATAACATTTGACATTTGGAATGTGATGCCTGTAAAAGAAAGTTGGCACAAGTGGCAAAAAAGAATCTGCTACAAAGACGACATATTTGATGTTCAAACTGATTAACATTTTTTTTTTTTTTTTTTTTGCAAATAATCTTTAACTTTAGAATTTGATGCCAGCGACACGTGAGGAAGAAGTTGGGAAAGGTGGCAATAAATACTGATAAAGTTGAGGAATGCTCATCAAACACTTATTTGGACCATCCCACTGGTGAACTGGCTGATTGGGAACGGGTGGGTGCCATGATTGGGTATAAAAGCAGCTTCCATGAAACAAGGATGGAGCGAGGGTCGCCACTTTTTGAACAAATGCGTGAACAAATTGTCGAACAGTTTAAAAGAACAACTTTTCTCACTGAGGTATTGCGAGGAATGCAGGGATTTCACCATCTACGGTTCGTAAGATCATCATAAGGCTCAGAGAATGTGGAGAAATCACTGCATGTAAGCGGCAATGCCCGTGACTTTCCATCTCTCAGGTGGTACTGCATCAAAAAGCGACACCGGTGTGTAAAGGATATCACCACATGGGCTCAGAAACACGTCAGACAACCACAGTCAGTAACTACAGTTTGTTGCTACATCTGTAAGTGCAAGTTAAAACTCTACAATGCAAAGCGAAAGCCATTTATCAACAACACCCGGAAATGCCGCTGGCTTTGCTGGGCCCAATGCAAAGTGGAAAAGTGTTCTGTGGTCTGATGAGTTTACATTTCAAATTGTTTTTGGAAACTCTGGACGTCGTGTCAAAGAGAAAAATAATAATTTGGATTGTTATAGGCGCAAAGTTGAAAAGCCAGCATGTGTGATGGTATGGGGGTGTATTAGTGCCCAAGGCATGGGTAACTTACACATCTGTGAAGGCAACATTAATACTGAACGGTACATACAGGTTTTGGAGCAACATAAGTTGCCATCTAAGCAACGTTATCATGGACGCCCCTGCTTATTTCAGCAAGACAATGCCAGGTACTAGACTGGCCTGCCTGTCGTCCAGACCTGTCCCTAATTGAAAATGTGTGGCACATTATGAAGTGTAAAATACCACACAAGCAAGGATGGGGCGAGGGTCACCACTTTGTGAACAAATGCATGAACAAATTGTCGAACAGCTTAAAAGAACCACTTTTCTCACTGAGCTATTGCGAGGAATTCAGGGATTTCACCATCTACGGTTCGTAAGATCATCAAAAGGTTCAGAAAATCTGGAGAAATCACTGCATATAAGCGGCAATGCCCGTGACCTTCGATCCCTCAGGCTGTATTACGTCAAAAATCGACATTAGTGTGTAAAGGATATCACCACACGGGCTCAGGAACACTTCAGAAAACCACTGTCAGTAATTACAGTTCATAGCTACATCTGTAAGTGTAAGTTAAAACTCTACTATCCAAAGCGAAAGCCATTTATCAACAACACCCAGAAATGCCGCTGGCTTTGCTGGGCCCGATGCAAAGTGGAAAAGTGTTCTGTGGTCCGACGAGTCCACATTTCAAATTGTTTTTGGAAACCGTGGACGTTGTGTCAAAGAGAAAAATAATCATCCGGATTGTTAGAGGCGCAAAGTTCAAAAGCCAGCATCTGTGATGGTATGGGGGTGTATTAGTACCCAAGGCATGGGTAACTTACACATCTGTGAAGGCACCATTAATGCTGAAAGGTACATACAGGTTTTGGAGCAACATATGTTGCCATCCAAGCAACGTTATCATGGACGCCCCTGCTTATTTCAGCAAGACAATGCCAGGTACTAGACTGGCCTGCCTGTAGTCCAGACCTGTCCCCAATTGAAAATGTGTGGCACATTATGAAGTGTAAAATACCACACAAACAAGGATGGGGCGAGGGTCACCACTTTGTGAACAAATGCGTGAACAAATTGTCGAACAGCTTAAAAGAACCACTTTTCTCACTGAGCTATTGCGAGGAATTCAGGGATTTCACCATCTACGGTTCGTAGGATCATCAAAAGCTTCAGAAAATCTGGAGAAATCACTGCAGGTAAGCGGCAATGCCCGTGACCTTCGATCCCTCAGGCGGTACTACATCAAAAAAGCGACATTAGTGTGTAAAGGATATCACCACGTTGGCTCAGGAACACTTCAGAAAACCACTGTCAGTAATTACAGTTCATAGCTACATCTGTAAGTGCAAGTTAAAACTCTACTATGGAAAGCGAAAGCCATTTATCAACAACACCCGGAAATGCCGCTGGCTTTGCTGGGCCCAATACAAAGTGGAAAAGTGTTCTGTGGTCTGACGAGTCCACATTTCAAATTGTTTTTGGAAACTTTGGACGTCGTGTCAAAGAGAAAAATAATCATCTGGATTGTTAAAGGCGCAAAGTTGAAAAGCCAGCATCTGTGATGGTATGGGGGTGTATTAGTGCCCAAGGCATGGGTAACTTACACATCTGTGAAGGCACCATTAATGCTGAAAGGTCCATACAGGTTTTGGAGCAACATATGTTGCCATCCAAGCAACGTTATCATGGACGCCCCTGCTTATTTCAGCAAGACAATGCCAGGTACTAGACTGGCCTGCCTGTAGTCCAGACCTGTCCCCAATTGAAAATGTGTGGCACATTATGAAGTGTAAAATACCACACAAACAAGGATGGGGCGAGGGTCACCACTTTGTGAACAAATGCGTGAACAAATTGTCGAACAGCTTAAAAGAACCACTTTTCTCACTGAGCTATTGCGAGGAATTCAGGGATTTCACCATCTACGGTTCGTAGGATCATCAAAAGCTTCAGAAAATCTGGAGAAATCACTGCAGGTAAGCGGCAATGCCCGTGACCTTCGATCCCTCAGGCGGTACTACATCAAAAAAGCGACATTAGTGTGTAAAGGATATCACCACGTTGGCTCAGGAACACTTCAGAAAACCACTGTCAGTAATTACAGTTCATAGCTACATCTGTAAGTGCAAGTTAAAACTCTACTATGGAAAGCGAAAGCCATTTATCAACAACACCCGGAAATGCCGCTGGCTTTGCTGGGCCCAATACAAAGTGGAAAAGTGTTCTGTGGTCTGACGAGTCCACATTTCAAATTGTTTTTGGAAACTTTGGACGTCGTGTCAAAGAGAAAAATAATCATCTGGATTGTTAAAGGCGCAAAGTTGAAAAGCCAGCATCTGTGATGGTATGGGGGTGTATTAGTGCCCAAGGCATGGGTAACTTACACATCTGTGAAGGCACCATTAATGCTGAAAGGTCCATACAGGTTTTGGAGCAACATATGTTGTCATCTAAGCAACAGTATCACGGACGCTCCTGCTTATTTCAGCAAGACAATGCCAGGTACTAGACTGGCCTGCCTGTCATGCAGACCTGTCCCTAATTGAAAATGTGTGGCACATTATGAAGTGTAAAATACCACACAAACAAGGATGGAGCGAGGGTCAATTGAATATTGAAAAGGATTTGCAAATCATTGTATTCTGTTTTTATTTACGATTTACACAACGTTCCAACTTCACTGGTTTGGGGTTTTGTAGAAGAGAAAAATAATATTCGGACACTCCTGGGTGAAGCATTTTTATTTCTAGTAATCCGCCTGCAAACAAAGTGTTATGAAAGGTGGAGGTAATAAGCAGTGCTATGAACGACGTTATTACTATAAGCTGCTCCTTTTTTTCCTACGTTTGAACCCTTATAAAACGGTGCGGCTAATTTATGGATTTTTCTTCGCTGACGGGTATAATGCAAATAGTTAAAGAAAAACAATCAAAAACACTGCAATGGTGTGGTTTTGCTTGTGCTATGGCGCCATCTTTTGGACTAGTTCGCTCACTGCAGGCACTGCAGTGACCTTTTCCTTTAGTGTAGCCTTTAAATAGACTCCCTTTTTAGACCAGTTGATCTGCTGTTTCTTTTCTTTTTCTTCTATGTCCCACTCTCCCCTGTGGAGGGGGTCCGGTCCGATCCGGTGGCCATGTACTGCTTGCCTGTGTATCGGCTGGGGACATCTCTGCGCTGCTGATCCGCCTCCGCTTGGGATGGTTTCCTGGTGGCTCCGCTGTGAACGGGACTCTCTCTGCTGAGTTGGACCCGCTTTGGACTGGACTCTTGCGACTGTGTTGGATCCATTGTGGATTGAACTTTCACAGTATCATGTTAGACCCGCTCGACATCCATTGCTTTCCTCCTCTCTAAGGTTCTCATAGTCATTATTGTCACCGACGTCCCACTAGGTCATTATTGTCACCGATGTCCCACTGGGTGTGAGTTTTCCTTGCCCTTATGTGGGCCTACCGAGGATGTCGTGGTGGTTTGTGCAGCCCTTTGAGACACTAGTGATTTAGGGCTATATAAGTAAACATTGATTGATTGATTGATTGCTTTCAACCGGAAGTAGAAGTGCCATTCAGTCTTCAAGCCGTCAATACTGTTCCTATCGTAAGGATTCTTCATTCATAACTTCAAGCGGCGTTTGTAAGTTTTACAATATTATTTAAACTGTTTATATTTGGCACTGCGATGAGATGGCGACTTGTCCAGGGTGTACCCCGCCTTCCGCCCGATTGTGGCTGAGATAAGCACTAGCGCCCCCCGCGACCCCAAAGGGAATAAGTGGTAGAAAATGGATGGATGTTTATACTTGGGCAGCACGGTGGTACAGGGGTTAGTGAACGTGCCTCCCAATACGAAGGTCCTGGGAAGTCCCGAGTTCAATCCCGGGCTCGGGATCTTTCTGTGTGGAGTTTGCATGTTCTCCCTGGCCCTGTGATAAAGTGACGACTTGTCCAGGGTGTACTCCACCTTCCGCCTGAATGCAGCTGAGATAGGCTCCAGCACCCCCCCCCCCCGCCACACCAAAAGGGACAAACGGTAGAAAATGGATGGAGTCTGTCTTGTTAACAGAGGTCGTCTTTCCAGGATGCGGAGGAACGTTGTCAGAACGGGGACTGTGATGTGGTTTGTTTTCCCAGAATTTAAAGGAATTTAAAGGTAAAGACACGAAAAAAGTGCAAACAAAAGGCGCGCACAAGGCGGGGAACAAACTTGGCTAATAAAACAAAAAAAATAGCACAAAGGCAGAAATATGGACATTAAAACGAAAGACTCGAACTGTGGCATTTAACAAACAAAGACTTACTTGTGGTGGCGTGAGCAGGGCAGCATGAACTATGACATGAAATAAGAGTACAATGACGCCAGCCCCACTGCCTGGCAACTACAATCTCAAATAATAGTGACATGATTATTGACGGGTGCATGAGTCCAAACAAATCAGGTGTGTGAGTCCAAGTGAATCAGGTGAACTCATTGGTCGTCATGGTAACCAAACAAGGGAGCGTAAACAGGAACTAAAAAGAGTCTTAAACCAAGAGAACAAAACTAACAAAACGTGATCACGAAGACATGAGGAACGTCAGGAAACAGCTTGCCGGTAAGAAGAATGATTCATTCCACAAATCACCACAAAAAAATGCAGCAAGGTTGACCACGGCACGGAAAACAAGAATGGCTTCGCCAAAAGGGAGCTAGACCAAAATACTTAGCGCAGGAGCGAAAAAAATTGCATGAGAGAAAACAAAAGCACCAGCTCGATTGAGGCGAGACGATGGCATAAATAGCTCTCTGATTAGTGCCACGGGAACAGGTGAGTGTCCCGAACACTCATTAGAGGCAGGTGAAGGTAATCAGCACCCATGGCAACCAAGAAACACAAAACTGGGGTTCTGAAACAGAACTTAAACAAGTGAATCAAAACGGGCAACGGATCATGACATGTTCAGCTGTCAGAGCTAGGCTTATGTTTTGTTTGATTAGCCATTTTACTGCCGTTTTACATACTGAATAGTATTTTTTCAGTGAGATACCTGTAAAGGAACTTGTTCTTAGGCAATAAATCTTCAGAGGAAAAAATACTACTTTTGAGCACCACAAGTTTGTTATAAGACACATTACTTCACTATACTCGTAACTAAGGTTATACCGATATTAGTATAGTATCGCGATACTAATGAATCACATTCGGTACCATACCGCCTCTAAAAAGTACCTTCACTGCTAACGACGCCGTAACTGAATGTAAACAAACGCTATAGGTGGATGTCCACCTAATATCCACTGTAATGATACCAATTACAGGAGCGTATCTAGTCGATACTAGTATGATTACATTGATATTTTTTTAGGAAAATCTTTTTTCGTTTTTTTTTCAAGTTCATTTTATGTTTATTAACTCAGGAAACATGTCCCTGGACACATGAGGACTTTGAGTATGACCAATGTATGACCCTGTAACTTGGTATCAGATCGATACCTAAATTTGTGCTATCATCCAAAACTAATGGAAGAATAAGTGATTATTACATTTTAACAGAAGTGTAGAAAGAACATGTTAAAAGAGAAAATACCAGATATTAACAGTAAATGAACAAGTAGATTAATAATCCATTTTTACAGTTTGTCCCTCACAATGTTGACGAAATAAAAGAATGGTAAATGACACAACTAGGAAACTTTCTTTGTTTACTTACTAGTAAAAGACAAGTTGTCTTGTATGTTCACTACTTTATTTAAGGACTAAATTGCAATAATAAACATATGTTTAATGTACCTTAAGATTTTTTTTTGTCAAAATAAAGCCAAATATGCAATTTTTTGTGGTCCTCTTTATTTAGAAAAGTTTCGAAAAGTACCGAAAAGTATCAAAATACATTTTGATACCGGTACCGGTACCAAACTATTGGTATTGAGACAGCACTACTAGTAAGTATAGCTAATAATATGTTTTAATTGCTAATTTCAAGGTCACTTTTACATGTTTAAAGCTTAAATATAATGTCTTATTTAAAAAAAAACAAGACAATTATGTTTGCTAATTACAAGCAAAAACATCCATCCATCCATTTCTACCGCTTATTCCCTTTTGGGGTCACCGGGGGCGCTAGTGCCTATACCAGCAATAACCAGGCGGAAGGCGGTGTACACCCTGGACAAGTCGCCACCTAATCGCAGACAAGCAAAAACAACTACCGTATTTCCTTGAATTGCCGCCGGGGCGCTAATTAATTTAAAACCTCTTCTCACTCCTGCGCTTACCAAAGGCATGTGGTAAAAGTAAGCATGCGCTAATTATTTTAAAACCTCTTCTCACTCCGGCACTTACCAAAGGTATGCAGTAAAAGTTTGAGTGTGATGTAAGCTTGGACCTTAAATCCTACTGAATAGCTCTTAATCTTCTTCCCTTTATGCGATTTCAAATTACCGGTATTGAAATCAGCCTCCTCCATTTTGAAAATGATGACAGGGGAAGTGTCACTCGTGACGTCACGAGTTTGACCAGGCGGTAATACTAAGCATGCGCTAATTATTTTGCGAAGCGAGTTTGACCCGGCAGTAATTCAGGGCAGGCGCATACTATATGCCCTTTGGCAATTCAAGGAAATACGGTAATAGTAATTATAATTTTTCTACTCTTTTTAAAAGGCATTTTTATCCAGCCGCGCCCCCAGCATCACAGGTATATTATTGTCAATCTGAGAAAAACTCTAATAGCGCTATAAAAAAAAAAAAAAAACGACTTTAGACAAAATATTTACTGCATTAATTCTGCTATATCAGCTGCACAAGTTGCTTTTAGGCTTTTATTGATTGGCAGCCATTAAAAGACTCGGGAGAGACGTTTCCGGAACAGTTTTGCTGGGAAAAAGTCAAGCTTGAAAGGTACAACAGGAAGCTGCACTATTTGTACTTTATGTTGAGCTTTGGCAATAAGAGTTAGATGGAGTTTTCAAATCGGTAATTAGTGGCCACTTGATTAGGTACACAATAAGATGTCAAATTGCATAAATAGAAATGTGAGTACAGAGTACTCCAAAGGGACAAATATTAGAGAATGTAGTAAACTTTAGAAAACAGGTGTTCTTAAACTTTTTCCACCGAGTACCACCTCAAAAAACACTTTGCCCTCAAAGTACAACCATTATGAACAACGTTCAATAGAATAGCGTAGTAGGCCCAAGTAGTCATTAAGCCAGGGGTGTCAAACTCAAATACAGAGTGGGCCAAAATTTTAAACGGAACAAAGCCGCGGGCCAAGGTTGAACAAAGTAACCTTTTAATAGGGACCCAAAAAAGTTTTGCATTAAATATTGAACAAGCAAGGCTTATATAACTTTAGTGACATGCAAAATCCAGTTTCAAATAATAATAATAATAATTAAAATAACATTTAAATACAAATGTTATGCCTTTTTTTCTATTTGCAATCTTCTGAGGTAAATATCACATTTGAAAGACATTTGAAAATAAAATAACAATAATGAATGAACCAAACATTCAAGCCTTGAAGTAGCAAGAGAAAATTCATGAATAAAACGTTAATTATTGGTCAGTTTGCTGGAAGTTTCCCGGAAGAGTCAGTGCTGCAAGGGGTTCTGGGTATTTATTCTGTTGTGTTACGGGGCGGAAGTTCACCTGAAATGTGTTTGTCATTCTTGTTTGGTGTGGGTTCACAGTGTGGCGCTTATTTGTAACAGTGTTAAAGTTGTTTATACGGCCACCCTCAGTGTGACCTGTATGGCTGTTGACCAAGTATGGGTTGCATTCACCTGTGCGTGTGTGTAAAAGCCACAAATATTACGTGACAGGCTGTTAGTATGGAGGAAAAGCGGACGTGACGACAGCTTGTAGAGAACGCTAAAGGCAGTGCCTTAAATGCACGCCCCCAATATAGTTGTCCAGGTGGAAATCGGTAGAAATTCGGGAGAATGGTTGCCCCGGGAGATTTTCGGGAGGGGCACTGAACTTCAGGAGTCTACCGGGAAAATTAGCAGGGTTGGCAAGTATGAGTATTAGCGGTGAATGCGGTGTTACAGCGGCACCGACGCTGTATAACACCGGAGGGCCAGCTCTAATGCTAAATTGATATTGCCTCAAGGGCCAAATGAAATTACACGGCGGGCCAGAGTAACATTACATACACACAGTTTGAACCATTAACACTGTCTGAATACAGAAAAATAAAAAAAACACTAATCACTAGTCACTAGACTCGCTATGGAAGTGCTAAAACATACAGGTGTAGTGAGTTCACATTATTCACCCTAAGGAACTTTAGTTATTAGAGAGTTCTGGTCGGACGCTTTTTCACGGGACACATTTCCGCCGTTGTTGTTGCACTAGTGAGCCACGTATGAGGAGAAGCTGCTCCGTTACTGATTTAAGTAAAGTCTGAATGTCATTAAAACAGTTAGCGCCATCTTTTGACACTTCTTCCACTCCCGTCCTTGCACGCTACACCGCTACAACAAAGATGACGGGGAGAAAAAGCTGTCGAAGGTGATCTATGGAACATTTTGACCAATGAACCACTATTACATGTTAAGTAGACCACAAGGAAGTGTTTTACATTTAGGAAAAAAAATCATGGTATGAACTCTTTAATGCGCCTTATAATCCGGTGCGCCTCCATCCATCCATTTCCTACCGCTTATTCCCTTTTGGGGCCGTGGGGGGCGCTGGTGCGTAGCTCAGCTACAATCGGGCGGAAGGCGGTGTACACCCTAGACAAGTCACTGCAATACATATATATATATATGTATATATATATATATGTATATATATATATATATACACATGTATATATATATATATATATATACATACATATATATATACATATATATATATATATACACATGTATATATATATATATATATACATACATGTATATATATACATATGTATATATATATATATATACATACATACATATATATATGTACATACATACATACATATATATATGTATATACATACATACATATATACATACATACACACATATATATATATATATATATATATATATATATATATATATATATATATATATATATATATATATATATATATATATATATATATGGCATTTATATATATATATATATATATATATATATATATATATATATATATATATATATATATATATATATATATATATTTATTTATATCGTGGGTCGGCAACCCGCGTCTCTAGAGCCATATGCGGCTCTTTAGCGCCGCCCTAGTGGCTCCCTGGAGCTTTTTAAAAAATGTATGAAAAATGGAAAAAAATAGAAAAATATATTTTTTGTTTTATTATAGTTTTTGTAGGAGGACAAACATGACACGAACCTCCCCTAATTGATATACAGCACACTGTTTATATTAAACATGCCTCACTGATTCAAGTATTTGGCGAGCGCCGTTTTGTCCTACTATTTTTGGCGGTCGTTGAACTCACCCTAGTTTGTTTACATGTACAACTTTCTCCGACTTTCTAAGACGTGTTTTATGCCAATTCTTTTTCCGTCTCATTTTGTCCACCAAACTTTTAACGCTGTGCATGAAAGCACGAAGGTGAGTTTTGTTGACATTATTGCCTTGTGTGGAGTGCTAATCCGGCATATTTGGTCACTGCACGACTGCAAGCTAATCGATGCTAACATGCTATATGTACATATATTTTTTGTAGCTATATTTGAGCTCATTTGGTTTCCTTTAAGTCATCAACTAATTCAATTTATATCTCATGACACACTATCTGTATGTAATATGGCTTTAAATTTTTTGCGGCTCCAGACGGATTTGTTTTTGTATTTTTGGTCCAATATGGCTCTTTTTATATACATATATATATACATATACATATATATATATATATATGTAAATAGAGCTAACAAGACGTCCTGCATTCTGTGCCGTCTTCTTCCCCTGTACCGTGACAGGTAGTTATTAATCATAATCCATTAATAACATAAAAGCAATAATAGTTATTAGACCAAAGATATTTGCAGCACACATGTATCACGAATATTCGGGACATGTTTGGGGGGACTCGGACAAGGTGTGGGGGTCACGTGTTCAAAGTGGGAGGCTACACGAGTGCTGCCGTGGTTGGGGAAGTGACGCTGCGTAGAGGAAGCTGCAGCATGGCGTCTAAGCGACTCAGGAAGAAAAGGTCAGGTTTATTTCCCGCGTGCGACCTTTGCTCCGCCGCAGGAAGTAGCAAGCGAGATCATTAACGTTTAACATTGACGTTCGAAGCACGAAAACATGACTTTCTATCCTCATCTTAAAACTCATCTGTATACTCTAGCCTTTAAATAGACCTCCTTTTAAGACCAGTTGATCTGCCGCTTCTTTTCTTTCTCCTATGTCCCCCCC
Organism: Nerophis ophidion; assembly: GCF_033978795.1. NCBI lineage: Eukaryota > Metazoa > Chordata > Actinopteri > Syngnathiformes > Syngnathidae > Nerophis > Nerophis ophidion. The sequence goes on along the minus strand of NC_084638.1, from coordinate 30,799,848 downwards.
TCCCTTGTGGAGGGGGTCCGGTCCGATGACCATGGATGAAGTACTGACTGTCCAGAGTCGAGACCCAGGATGGACCGCTCGTCGGGACCCAGGATGGACCGCTCGCCTGTATCGGTTGGGGACATCTCTACGCTGCTGATCCGCTTGAGATGGTTTCCTGTGGACGGGACTCTCACTGCTGTCTTGGAGCCACTATGGATTGAACTTTCACAGTATCATGTTAGACCCGCTCGACATCCATTGCTTTCGGTCCCCTAGAGGGGGGGGGGGGGGGGGGGTTGCCCACATCTGAGGTCCTCTCCAAGGTTTCTCATAGTCAGCATTGTCGCTGGCGTCCCACTGAATGTGAATTCTCTCTGCCCACTGGGTGTGAGTTTTCCTTGCCCTTTTGTGGGTTCTTCCGAGGATGTTGTAGTCGTAATGATTTGTGCGGTCCTTTGAGACATTTGTGATTTGGGGCTATATAAATAAACATTGATTGATTGATTGAACTAAGGTAAGGTAAGGGCGCGCTTACCTGGTAGATGTCCGACAGGCTGCTGCTCCCCGAGTCGCTGGCGATGCTGCATCCCGACTGGCTGGGCGGCACGTGCATCACCTGCTGGTGGGCGTGCTCTGTCAGGTGCATCTTATTGAGGTCGGCAGGAAGCTGCTCAGACAGACAGGAAACCAGCAGAGAGGAGGCGAGGGTGAGATGTGGCGCACACGCAAACCTACAGGAAGTGCTTGACACCTCATCTGTGCGCTCTCTTTAGTATTTTCACAACAAAACCAAGACTTTTGTTTCGTTAAAAAATAGACCAGGTACCACAAACCCCGTTTCCATATGAGTTGGGAAATTGTGTTAGATGTAAATATAAACGGAATACAATGATTTTCAAATCCTTTTCAACCCATATTCAGTTGAATGCACTACAAAGACAACATATTTGATGTTCAAACTTATAAAACATTTTATTTTTCCAAATAATCATTAACTTTAGAATTTGATGCCAGGAACCGGTGGCGAATAAGTTGGGAAAGGTGGAAATAAATACCGATAAAGTTGAGGAATGCTCATCAAACACTTATATGGAACATCCCACAGGTGTGCGGGCTTATTGGGAACAGGTGGGTGCCATGATTGGGTATACAAACAGCTTCCCAAAAATGCTTAGTCATTCCTAAGAAAAGAATGGGCGAGGTACACCCCTTTGTCCACAACTGCGTGAGCAAATAGTCAAACAGTTTAAGAACAACATTTCTCAAAGTGCAATTGTAAGAAATTTAGGGATTTCAACATCTATGGTCCATGATATCATCAAAAGGTTCAGAGAATCTGGAGAAGTCACTCCCAATAAGCGGCATGGTCGGAAACCAACATTGAATGACCCTGACCTCCGATCCCTCAGATGGCACTGTATCAAAAACCGACATCAATCTCTAAAGGATATCACCACATGGGCTCAGGAACACTTCAAAAAAACCACTGTCACTAAATACAGTTTGTCGCTACATCTGTAAGTGCAAGTTAAAGCTCTACTATGCAAAGCGAAAGCCATTTATCAACAACATCCAGAAACGCCGACGGCTTGTCTGGGCCCGAGATCATCTAAGGTGGACTGATGCAAAGTGGAAAAGTGTTCTGTGGTCTGACGAGTCCACATCGTGTCATCCGGACCAAAGGGGAAGCGAACCATCCAGACTGTTATCGACGCAAAGTTTAAAAGCCAGCATGTGTGATGGTATGGGGGTGCATTAGTGCCCAAGGCATGGGTAACTTACACATCTGTGAAGGCACCATAGGTTGTATTTTTTCTCTAAAATTGTCTTTCTGAAAGTTATGAGAAGCAAAATAAAAAATAAATAAATTTACTTAAACAATTGAAAACCAAGTCTTTAAAATATTTTCTTGGATTTAAAAATTCAATTTGAGTTTTGTCTCTCTTAGAATTAAAAACGTCGAGCAAAGCGAGACCAGCTTGCTAGTAAATAAATAACATTTAAAAACTAGAGGCAGCTCACTGGTAAGTGCTGCTATTTGAGCTATTTTTAGAACAGGCCAGCGGGCAACTCATCTGGTCCTTACAAGCGACCTTGTGCCCGCAGAAACCGCGTTGGTGACCCCCGATCTAGACTTTGTCTCAGTATATTTACAAAGTTAATAAGCTTTAAGCACTTTAAGCACCATTAAAGACGTGTTTGGAAAAGCAACAAAGTGTTAACTCAATCCGTCGCATTGGTGACATACACAACTGCCACAACACATTCATTTATGGGTCATGTACCTGTTCCAATCATGGCATGATAATTTAAAAAAATTAAGATGACATCAGAATTGTTTTATTTGTCTTACTTCTGCCAACAGTAGAACAAGCAAATCCTGAAAATGTACATATTACTGTAGTGGAATTTTTGACCTTTATACCATATTTTGTGTCTGTTTTAGTCCAAAAAGAAAGTCTATTTAAAAGCCTCTGAATCACTGGAAGAGCATATGTAGGTGAAAGTTGAACTTGCGGTCGCTCTAACCATTCTACAAAATGTTTTGGTTGTTTTTTATGACTAAGGGATCCAAGGTTGTTGCGGAGCAAGCAGTTGCAAAGCAACGGGACCTTGACACATGAGGGAAACATATATAAAGCAAGTGGACCAACTTTTGATATGCTTTGCATGATTTTGTTTGATTCTGGATCTTCTGGAGGACGATGTCTGTCTGCATGGGCAATTCAATCCAAACTGTACTTTTTGATTATGGGTAAATACATTTTTTTTTTACTAAAACCACTTTGTTTGTTGTTTAAGCTTCTTATCAATCCACCACATTACAAACAATCCTCTTGGTAAAATGATGTTTGCATAATAGCAGGAATCATTCGTCACGTTGAGGTGTACACCTATAAAACTGGCTAAAAAAGATAGCATGCTAACAGGTGTCATTTTTGCAAAGTAACAATATATTTGACGCTGAGATACATGCCTGAAAAAATTGCAAAAAAGCTAGCATGCTGACAGGTATTATTCGTCCCATTGGTGCATACCTACAAAATTAGCTACAATAAAAGCTAGCATATTGATGTTTGCATGATAGCAGGAATCATTCCTCACATTGAGGTTTATACCTATAACACAGGCTAAAAAAAGAAAACTAACATTAGCATGCCAATAGGTGTCAAGTAACAATACATTTGATACTGAGGTGCTAACTTTAGAAATTTGTAAAAAAAAAAGCTAGTATGTTAACATTAGCATTCTAACAGGTGTCATTAGTCACGTTGAGGTGTATACTTACAAAAAAATAACTCACACAAAACCTAAGATATTGATATTAGCATAATAGCAGTTGAGGTGTATACCTATGAAACTGGCTAAAAAAGATAGCATACTAACATTAGCATGCTAACAGGTATCATTTTTGACATATATTTGACAATGAAGTGTATGCCTGAAAAAAATTCAAAAAGAACTAGCATGTTAACAGGTATCATTTGTAACATTGGTGCATACCTACAAAATTTGCGAAAATAAAAGCTAGCATATTGATGTTTGCATGATAACAGGAATCATTCGTCACGTCTAAAAAAAGATAGCTTTCTAACATTAGCATGCTAACAGGGGTCATTCGTCAAGTTGAGGTGTATACCTACACAAATAACTAAATCAAAACCTAGGATAATGATATTAGCATAATAGCAGGAATTTGTCACATTGAGGTGTATACCTATAAAACTGGCTAAAAAAATAGCATACTAACAGGTGTCTTTTTTGCCAAGTAACAATATATTTGACGCTGAGGTGTATGCCTGAAAAATTTGCAAAAAACCTAGCATGTTAACCGGTATCATTCGTCACGTCTAAAAAAGATAGCAAATTTAGCTAAAAAAAAAAAGCTAGCTTATTGATGTTTGCATGATAGCAGGACTAATTTGTCACATCTAAAAAAAGATAGCATGCTAAAATTAGCATGCCAACAGGTGTCATTTTTGCCAAGTAACAACATATTTGACGCTGAGGTGTATGCCTGAAAAATTTGTAAAAAACCTAGCATGTTAACAGGTATCATTCATCACATCTAAAAAGGATAGCAAATTGTGCTAAAACAAAAGCTAGCATATCGATGTTTGCATGATAACAGGAATCATTCCTCACGTCTAAAAAAGATAGCATACAAACATTAGCATGCTAACAGGTGTCATTTTTGCAAGGTAACAACATATTTGACACTGAGGTGTACGCCTGAAAAATTTGCAAAAAGCCTAGCATGTTAACAGGTATCATTCATCACATCTAAAAAAGATAGCAGAATGTGCTAAAATAAAAGCTAGCATATTGATGTTTGCATGATAACAGGAATCATTCGTCACGTCTAAAAAAAAGATAGCATACTAACAGGTGTCATTTTTGCCAAGTAACAATATATTTGACCCTGAGGTGCATACCTGCAAAATTTGCGAAAAAAAAGATAGCATGTCAACATTAGCATGCTAACAGGTATCATTCGTCACGTTGCGGTGTATATCTACAAAATTAGCTCAATTAAAAGCTAGCTTATTGATGTTTGCTTGATAGCAGGAATCATTCGTCACGTCTGTAAAAAAAAAAGTATACTAAAATTAGCATGCTAACAGGTGTCATTTTTGCCAAGTAACAACATATTTGACGCTGAGGTGTATGCCTGCAAAATTAGCGGAAAAAAGTTAGCATGCTAACATTAGCATGCTGACAGGTATCATTCGTCACGTTGCGGTGTATACCTACAAAATTAGCTAAAAAAAAAAGAGCTAGCATATTCATGTTTGCATGATAGTAGGACTAATTTGTTACGTCTAAAAAAAGATAGCATACAAACATTAGCATGCTAACAGGTGTCATTTTTGCAAGGTAACAACATATTTGACACTGAGGTGTACGCCTGAAAAATTTGCAAAAAGCCTAGCATGTTAACAGGTATCATTCATCACATCTAAAAAAGATAGCAGAATATGCTGAAATAAAAGCTAGCATATTGATGTTTGCATGATAACAGGAATCATTCGTCACGTCTAAAAAAAAGATAGCATACTAACATGAGCATGCTAACAGGTGTCATTTTTGCCAAGTAACAATATATTTGACCCTGAGGTGCATACCTGCAAAATTAGCGAAAAAAAGATAGCATGTTAACATTAGCATGCTAACAGGTATCATTCGTCACGTTGCGGTGTATATCTACAAAATTAGCTCAATTAAAAGCTAGCATATTGATGTTTGCTTGATAGCAGGAATCATTCGTCACGTCTGTAAAAAAAAAGTATACTAAAATTAGCATGCTAACAGGTGTCATTTTTGCCAAGTAACAACATATTTGACGCTGAGGTGTATGCCTGCAAAATTAGCGAAAAAAAGCTAGCATGCTAACATTAGCATGCTGACAGGTATCATTCGTCACGTTGCGGTGTATACCTACAAAATTAGCTTAAAAAAAAAGAGCTAGCATATTCATGTTTGCATGATAGTAGGACTAATTTGTTACGTCTAAAAAAAGATAGCATACAAACATTAGCATGCTAACAGGTGTCATTTTTGCAAGGTAACAACATATTTGACACTGAGGTGTACGCCTGAAAAATTTGCAAAAAGCCTAGCATGTTAACAGGTATCATTCATCACATCTAAAAAAGATAGCAGAATATGCTAAAATAAAAGCTAGCATATTGATGTTTGCATGATAACAGGAATCATTCGTCACGTCTAAAAAAAAGATAGCATACTAACAGGTGTCATTTTTGCCAAGTAACAATATATTTGACCCTGAGGTGCATACCTGCAAAATTAGCGAAAAAAAAGATAGCATGTTAACATTAGCATGCTAACAGGTATCATTCGTCACGTTGCGGTGTATATCTACAAAATTAGCTCAATTAAAAGCTAGCATATTGATGTTTGCTTGATAGCAGGAATCATTCGTCACGTCTGTAAAAAAAAAAGTATACTAAAATTAGCATGCTAACAGGT